>NW_015152827.1:0-10923 GCF_000732505.1 Cyprinodon variegatus | reverse complement strand
ATGACAGTTTAATCACAAACATGTTGGAATACATCCTTTCCTTATTTCAAACTATGTCAGTCTAGCCTACTGCTCCCCCCTCATGTCTTAGTCAAAGCATTACCCTTTTTGGGACCATTACCGCTCCGTGTGCCTTGAAAATAACAACTCTTTTTGTATGGCCAAATTTTGCTGAGCTGGGCAACCTTGAGATGTCAAATATTTCATTTTTATTGAGTGTGCTTTCTTATCACTAAGGGGCCTCAACCCTGCGTTGTCCTGCAGACTTCACTCCTATTGGGGCCAGGTGCAATGGATACACACACTCACTACTCTGCTTTTCTCCTCTCTGGCCTTCAATGGCTCTTATGCCAGTATTTGGGAAAACAACTTTAAACTTATAAAACATTAACTTTATTTTATCTTATGATTAGTGCAGATTAATACACAACAACTGCAGCAAGAGTTCGATAAATACAGATAAAGCCATTTTGATTTTGGCTTCTCATACTCACCATGATTACAATAACACATAAAGGCAGCATTATTTACACAGAGGTAGCCTCATGTCACGCTTAAAATAAGACTGATTAAAATGTTCTTCCCAAATATCTGCCGTGTCAGTTAAACTTCTATTCCCCCAAAAAACTTGACACACGTACGAGAGACTTTTGCCGAGTAAACTATGATTCAGACAGACTTAAGAGATTTAAAGGTGCTGTAGCAGATCTTGGAAATACAGTTCCAGCAAACTACATTTTTGAACATACACAACCATCCCTCTCCCTTCAGACAATCCCTCGAAACCACGCCTTCAAAACACATAAACATGCAAGCTGTCTGTCGAGGTGTTCAGATGAGATCAAGAAGAAACAAGCCAAGACTGAGTGCTCGTGACACGAGCTAACAACAACATAATGCTACGTTCACACCTAAAGCAGCAGAGGCAGCACAAGCAGCAAAAGGTCCTGCAGCGGGGGACCTTGGGGGGTAGATTTGTTCATGTGTCTGTCATAATGGGCTTGAAAGATCTGACTCACATGCAGAGAACCACTGTCACCACCTCTGGCGCCGAGGTGGTGACAGCCCGCTGCTCAAGTACTCCTCTGGTAATGACCCAACGAGCCGCAGTTGTGCAGGAAGGCCCAACGAGGACAGGGCACCGCCTGGTGGTGGAGAAAGGAAAACACAAAAAACAACCCACACAAACTGGTATCCTAACAGTGTCAGGGTATGCGCACAGGAGGGAGGGACAAGCAGACAACCATAATTGATGTGTCAGGGACTAATTGTGTACAACATGATTGGTGTACAATATTCAATTAACTCATACTGTAGCAGGGACCATATATTTTAGTTTCACTTCCAGACCTATTTCACTGCTTGCTACACGACTGTGGGGAGATCTTCAAGCCAAATGGTAAAAGAATGGATCAGAAAAAATCTCCTACTGCATCTTTAACAACCTGTCTCTGCTAATGCATTTAGCCAAAGCAGTAGTTTCCGTTTTATCAATACTGCTTATGGTAAATTTTTCTGCACTAATTTTTAATGTAAATGCAGAGTTGCAGTCGCTAACCTATATATAAATGGGTTGTCTCTTTTTTCCCAGCGTTTTATTGACATTACACTGTCACAAGTAAAGAGCAATGTAGTAAAAAAGTAAAAACCCATCCCAACCAGTGGGTTGCCATTTTGCGGCGCCAATGGGGCAGTGTGGGGTTAAGGGTCTTTTTCTCAGGGACCCAGAGGGGCAGTCTGTGGGATTGGGGCTTGAAATCCGCCTATACAGTTTAACCAATCCACAACAAAGGCAATCAGGATCCGAGTACCAATAAGCTGTGTATAAACTTGATATCTCATTCCAGCTTGAACTGATCATGAATCTGTGAAGGTGCATGTATAAAGGGGCAAGTTCAATGTAGCAAAACAAACACAACCATGAACTCAGAATTGAGAGAGTGCATCGCTCCTGTGAGGAACAAATTCTCTTTTACAGAAATTCGAAGAGTTCAATTAAAAGTGTTTGTCATGAAAGAGAAGCCACATATCCATGCATGGATATTCCACAGGGAAAATAAGATGTTTGTCTCAGCATCTATAGCATTTATACTCTGTGTGGCTTTTCCCCATTTAATAATAATCTTTGTACTAAAATAGTCTTTCTGTCAGGATTTGTGGACATTAAAATCTAAAGAGAAGTGTCATCCCCTGGTCAGACCCTGTAATTCAGAAAAAGGGTTGAGTCAGAGTAAAAAAAATATACACGCCCAGGAGAAGGCCAGTGGCTAGAAGTTGGAGGGGATTTTGCTGGAAGTTGCAGGGAAGTGGGCTCCCATTCGACTGGCGTTTGACTGGGAAGTTCCATTTTGAATGGCAGCTACTGTAGCCGAGTATCATCAGCATAACAGTGGAAATTAATCCCATGCAGTGCAATCATTCTTCCAATTTATGTCATATATATATACAGTAGTTGAAATGTGATTTAAATGAACAGTCCTGATCAAAAATAACACCAACGTTTTTTACTTTATTGTCTGAGATCAATTTAATCCCATCCAATTGTAGTGACTGACTAATCAGCTTCTTCTTCAGAGTCTGATCCAAAGACAATAACTTCTGTCATAAAATGACAAAAGCATGTTATTAGATACATATGTTGTAGTCATAAAAAACATTTTGATTTAAAACCCTTTCATAGTTTTATATCTTTTCTCAAACATCTGTACATACTCTGGAAAAAGGCAATATTTTCTCAGAACTCTACGCACATTCAAAAAAAGTACACGATCTTTAAAACCCCTAAACTTATGAAAAATCATTTACATTCAAAACAATATGAATTTCTCTCAGAGTGCTATTTTATTTGCCAAGGACACAACAAAACATTAAATCAATAAATATTTATAAAAACCATTTGAACAGAATGACTGACTTTTTTCTAATCAATTTTGAGTACAGTCAGGCAAACTGCTTTTAGAACTATGAACAGCACTGCTCCTTGTGAAAACAAACATTTTCCTTATGATTATTGGGCTAATTGCATGAGAATGTTGTGTGGAGTTTTGAAAAAAACAACAACAGTTTTTTAAAACTACTAAGAGAAGAGAGTAGAAAAACATTAAAGCTGGATGCCCTTCCTCCCACAACCAGGATTTTAACCAAGGTCCCCATATGGCAGTTACATTGTAGAAATAAGTTGATGAAAATTTTACATAAAAAATTATATATACAGAATTTGTACACAAACATAGGGGCATGCTACAGTATCATATAAAAGGAGACTGGAATTTATTTTTGAAAAAACAATCCCATAAATCCTGTGGTTCCTTGGTGATGCAAGCAGATTGTCCAGAGCTGGTCCTTCAGTAGATGATAACTGTGGTGCAACACACCTGCTCTTATACATTTCTGTGCAGTTTTTTTATATTTTTGTCCAACCATAAAAAGCCGCCATAGTGAAGTGATTTCTGTGGAGTCATATATGAATGACTTGCATATTAAACTGTTTCAGCTGGAGCTATCGTCTTGTCACTATCCATGCTGCTCATCTCCTGATTGCTGGACATTTTGCAAAAACACAGCGATGCTAAAAACTTGTCCAGAATGCTTTTCCGAATCAGCATATAGAAAATTGTGTCTGCAAGTGGACTTAAGTAAATACAAACAATTATAACAATCAGAAGAATCAAGTTGTTTTCTATCAGGTACCAAATAATAATGGGCAAAAATAGCAGGGTATAAAGAAGCAGCACTACTACCAGAATAGTTACAATTCTTCTTTTCTCATCTGCCGGAACACTATGAGCTCCAGACAGTGCTTTGATAGTCCCAACTAAGAAAGCAATGAACAAGGGAAATGGAAAGAGGAGAAATATTACAATAATATATTTATAGATCTCATTGTTTGGAATGAAATAAATCAGTAGCATCACAGGAAGAGGGAGGATCCAGACCAAAATACAAACTGAAGCAGATGTTTTGATGTTTCTCCTGAATTTGTACCATAATGGTTTAGCAATGACCATATACCTGTAATAAAAGACAGAATGATGTAATATTTGGAATTGGTACAGACCAGGCACAGACTATTGGAGAGAGTAACATAGTCACCTTTCAACTGAGATACATATCATGAATCCGACACTGACCAATAATCCCCAAACAAGGAATAAACCAGGGATGATTTCATCTCCAGATACACTCATTGGAATCCTGCTGCAGAGCTGAATTAGATCAGAAATGAAAAGGTTCATGACGTACACTGACGCACCTTGGTCCTTTTTAAACTGCAGAAAAGAAAGAAAAATATTGAGCAAGAATGTTAACATACCAATGAAGTAAGAGTAAATGAGTAAGAATAAGTTCTCTACATGAAAACAGAATAAGTTCCTGAGGTGAGAGAAAAATATATTTTTGAAGGTAAATCCATTACGACTAATACATTTACAAAGTTACATCATACTAACCTGTGCAATAATTGCCATAATAAGCACCAGGGTCAAAGGAAGTCCGATTGCAATGGTGATCCAATTTACCCACTCTAAGAAGAGCTCTGTATCAAAGTCATCATTCTGGTCAGTCTTATTTATGTTCTCGCTGTAGTTGAAAATTATGTTGCTGTAATAGTAATTGTTATCCCATGATGTCCAATTGATGTGGAAGGATTCCATTTTTCAGTTATGAGAGTTTTGAAGACAAGGGTAACTGCAAACATAGGTAATGATGGTTTAATTTCATCTTATTATAGTCTTAGTTTAGTTTAGTATAGTCAAGTTGTTACATGTATATATAAACCATGATTTATGTCATGTTGCTGTGTTTACCTCACATGAGCAGTCTGAGCATGAGTAGTATTTTTGTCAGTGGTACGAGTCAACCCCACATTACTTCAGTTTGGGCTAGAAAGATAATATTCTCAAAGGTTGAATCTAGTTATGAGTATGAGACTGAACACCACCATTTTTATTTTTTTGACAGGTTTTGCAGGGAATGAACGTAACAGCGCTAAGATTGAATGTCAGCTTTGTTAAAAAAGCGACTATTCAACTTCTTGTTGCGGCCTATGACCGCATAAGGTTAGACTTGTCATTCCTCAGCTACAAGCTACCCTAAGTATCAACCAAATCACTCCAAAGAGGTCTGTGCTTTCTGTATGATTCAGACTACCTTTGCTACAATTCAGAAGGAGCTAATCATAGTAACCATTTTTTCGTGCAATTCAAAAGTATTTGAACGTAGTGTTGTGAATCTCACTTGCTGAAGCAGATGAGAGATAGACTCGAGAGCTAGCAGACGGAACAGTTGGGCCCAATTTCTGCTTTCAGAGGAGCCGTTAGAAACAGCTGAACCATGCCATACTGATCCTGCTGCTGACTGAATTTGCAGCTGCTGCCTGAGCCACCGCTGCCTGAGCTGCAGCCACCGGGCAACTGCTGTGGCTGAACGGGGGGCGTCCTGTTTAGGGCTACTGTGAGTTATAAATTAAGGAAAAAGGAACTCTTGTTATTACATTAGATTAATCCAAATCTCTTTGAGAGCTGCTGTTGGACAAATGGACTTGATTGATGTTGAAAAGTTGAAAAGTCTGTTTCACTCCACTGAGCCAAAATAGTAAAACCATAATCCCTCTTTTCAACTAGATAGTATAGAAAGTTGTGGTTGTGTTTGAGTTTTATCTGAAAGAAGCTTTCTGATTCAACTGCTGTTGGTTTTAAGAGTTCTGAGCTGAATGCTAGGACTCATTGAGCTGACTGTACAAATAACATGGTGTTATCATATGTGTCTGGAGAAACTGCTACAGTTGACTGCTTAGCAACGTAAGCACCCAGCTTCCTCATCTCCGGCCACATTGTAGAGGCCATATTTTGAATTCTAACTTTTTTAACTTTGTTTCAGCGAGACCTGTCCATGCCAGACCTCCTAAGCTTTCTCTTTCAGCTTCATTATAGTTTAATGCATTCCTGTCATTTTTCACTGTAAAACCATATGGAACTTCACTGTTTTGACTTCATTTAAAATCTCTGAGTCAGCATTTAGTCACATTGATCTGCCGCCATTTTAATGGACACCCTAAATGCATTAAGCCCTAAAACTGAAACTTGAACAGACTTTTCCCTCTTTTATTTGCTTCATTTACACATGCTTATTTCCAGTAGTGTTAAGTGTTTGTAAAGTTATTTGATATAATAATACTGTGTTAGGGATTATTGGCTAATAAATGTGCCATTGTATTTTAACCAATGGTCTTTTGTCTTTATTTTATACAGTGAATGGTTTATCACTCTGGCCAGATTCAATCTTCTATCAGCAACATGTGAATGGCAGTGACACATTAGTTTGGTTGGTAATGAATAACTCTGCTGATAACCATAAATTACTAAATTGGTGAAGGTAAATGGATATTAAACAATCGGTCCAGAAGTCAAACCTTTTATCTAAAGGACTAAGAACCCTGGTGAGTAAGCCAAATAATATAAGTTATAATTATTCAACTAATAATCATGACTTGGTTTTACCCTCAATGTTGAACGACCTATTAATTAATTATAACTTCCAGTTCAAGTTATTTTATATATTCATAATCTTCTGGTACATTTGCACAACAGACACAGGGAGATATAACTACAATGGCCATTCAAACCTTAAATCAATGTTAATCAATTAAAAAAACAAAAAACTTTAACATATCCTTTGGTCATGCGACCTCAAGAGAAACCCATGTCCCAGCAGCAATAAATGCCACATGCAACATCCAGTTTGACAGCTCACCAAGAAAAAAATCCAATCCAAGAGGTTTAAAAAAACGTAGGGGGAACAATCCATCCCAGATCTACTAACAATATATATATATATTGGACCTGCCCAAGCCAGACCTCCTAAGCTGACCATTTCTCTTTTAGCTTCATTACGGTTTAATGCATTCCTCAGTCATTTATATATATCCAATATATATACAGTTATATAGATGTTACATATATATATATATATATATATCAATATTATCTAATTAGATTGTTATTAAATTGATTTAATCAATATTGTGTAGCCTTCTATTATCTACCATTTCTACTGCTTGAGTGATATCTTGCATGGCTAATTTTTCATTTGACTTGAGTAAAAATATGGTGTATTATTCATTTAACTTCAGTACATATTTAAGAAACCTCTGCCATATTGCAAATTACTTTGAATTATACCTTCTAAACATTAGGGTCATGCATGTTCTTGAAAATCTAGTTATAGAAACTAAAGTTATGAATAAGTTGCTTTCAAAAGCATGCCTCCTCAGCATCAGTACCGCAATCTTAACTGCAGAATGACAAACCTGAGATGTAACTATATTTCTTAAATGTGCAATATTATAATCAGTCATAATCATACAAATATATAATTTACCTTTTGTCTTCCCAAACTTAGTTGCATTTATTCAGCCATATCAATCGTTGCCAAAGGTCTGACATCCATCTAACTGGTCAGCTGGACAGCGATATATGGTTCTTAGACCATATCCTATGTTGATTCTGTAACCCTTACATGAAAATGACTCAAAGAAGTTAAGTGATCTCTCGAATTAAATTATCTCACTGCATTATAGGTTTTAATGCCTTCACTGGAACTGAAGCTGCATGTAGTTGAAATTCATAAAATCGATAATGTGTCCTGAAGCCTAATGGACTTTCAACTAACATCACCATGAAAGCCTTTTTTACCCTTTATACAATGTTGTTTTCTGTTTGGTTGTCCAGAAATGGATTTTTAGATAATTATTTATATTGTTGTTAAGCAATTCTTCTACATGCCGAGGTTTTTCCTTGAGGACTTGAGGTATTATTAAATGTCATCTGTTAAGCCCACATCAGACACTCAACCTTTTTGGGGTTTATAAGGTCAAAGTGCTGCCAGACAATTGACCAGGCCCTTTTTTGCACTGGCTCCCCTTCCATGTCCCTTCCAAATCTTGACTTTCTCTTCTTGATTCTGATACTGTTTAAATACTTGACGAGTAGTGTTGAAACACCCAGATTATTCTAATTTCCAGACTTAACAAATGACTGCAAACATATTTATTTGAAGCAATATGGTTTGGTAAGCGATGAGCAGCATTTCTGAAGAGGAAGTTAATTTTCTTTATATTTAATTTCTTTTTAAACCTTTCCTTTAGTAATTGTAAAATACATAACAGAAGTATTAATTTGAAGGAAAATATCTCCTTTTCTTGATAAACTTTTGAGAGAGCTGTTTCATGGTGAATTGTAGTTTATGTTTCTGGGGAAATACACTACTCAAAAAAATTAAAGGAACACTTTGTAATCAGAATATAGAATCAAGTTAATTAAAGTTGTGGGATATTGATTTAGTCAGGTCAGTAGCAAAGGGGGGTGTTAATCAGTTTCCACTGCTTTGGTGTTAATGAAATTAACAACAGGTGCACTAGAGGGGCAACAACGAGACGACCATCATAACAGGAATGGTTTTACAGGTGGAGGACACTGAAATTGCATCCCCTCCTCGTCTTTTTTGACTCTTTTTCACCAATTTTGCATTTGGCTAGTGTCACTGTCACTACTGTTAGCATGAGGCGCTACCTGGACCCTACAGAGGTTGCACAGGCAGTCCAACTCCTCCAGGATGGTACATCAATTCGTGCCATTGCCAGAAGGTTTGCTGTGTCTCCCAGCACAATCTCAAGAGCATGGAGGAGATTCCAGGAGATAGGCAGTTACTCCAGGAGAGCTGGACAGGGCCATATAAGGTCTACAACCCACCAGCAGGACAGGTATCTGCTCCTTTGTGCAAGGAGGAGCAGGAGGAGCACTGCCAGAGCCCTTCAAAATGACCTCCAGCAGGCCTCTGGTGTGAATGTCTCTGACCAAACCATCAGAAACAGACTTTACGAGGGTCCCCTGAGGGCCTGTCGTCCTCTAGTGGGCCCTGTGCTCACTGCCCGGCACTGTGGAGCTCGATTGGCATTTGCCACAGAACACTGACATTTGCAAGTCCGCCACTGTGCTTTTCACAGATGAGAGCAGGTTCACCCAGAGCAATTTTGATAGGACGTGAAAGGGTCTGGAGAAGCCGTAGAGTACGTTATGCCGCCTGTAACATCATTCAGCATGACCGGTTTAGTGGTTGGGTCATTGATGGTCTGGGGATGCTGGTGTAGTGGGTCCTGGGGTCCTCCTGGTGGACAACAATGTGGCGAGAGTATGCAGGCAGTTCCTGGAGGATGAAGGAATTGATACCATTGATTGGCCCCCACGCTCGTCTTTCCTAAATCCAATAGAACACCTCTGGGACATTATGTTTCCATCCACCCGACGCTGCAAGGTTGCACCTCAGACTGTCCAAGAGCTCAGTTATGCCCTGGTCCAGATCTGGGAGGAGATACCCCAGGACGCCATCCATGGTCTCATTAGGAGCATGCCCCGACATTGTCAGACATGCATACACACACATGGGGGCAATACAAATGACTGAATACCATTCTTAGTTGCTGCAATGAAATTTCAGCAAAATGGACTAGCCTGCTGCATCATGTTGTGTTTAATGTAATTTTTGGGGTGTGTTTGAATTCAGCCCTCTGTAGGTTGATTATTTTCATTTCCATCAAATAATGTAGCATCCTTTTGTTCCTAACACATCACCCAGTCCATATCAGTATAAATAAACAGCATGATTTTTTTACCCCATTGAGATCTGATGTGTTTTCAGAGTGTTCCTTTAATTTTTTTGAGCACGGTATTTTTTTAGATGTGCAAGATAAATATTTAATATTTAATGACAAGTAAAGCGTAATTTTGTTTTTCGTCGGATTGGTGATTTATTTCCAGCCTAGGGGCAAAAATGTTTGCCTAGTGACTCTCTTTAAAAGTTTTACATGCGGAGTAGGTCCTGTACATTATAGAAGTACAGTATAGGAGAGCTCTGGTTGCAGCTCCGGTGCACCTTGAGGTGACAGGAACTGTCGTCACAGTTGTTGTGCGGGTGATTGACAGCCAAAATCGCGGGTAGAAAGCAAACTTACCAAGTGAAGCTGGAGGTGAAACTGTTTGGGCCTGATCAGCCAAACATCAGAATTAAGCAGTAGCAGCAGTCCAAAAGACAGATGGAGATGGTACACCCTGTATTTTTCTAGGACCTTGTTTAGCTACAAGGCTTGGCTGACTGCATGCAGCAAGGCTAACACTTTTTTCTGCTTCCTTGACCTCCTGCCTACTTTTCAAATGTCAGGATTTGACAGACCATGGATAAAGGCATGTAGAAATGATATAAAGCCCTTTTTAGAAAAGTTTCTCTTCAATGAAAACATTCTCAGAAAATAGTTTTTATATATACGTCTATTTTGAATTTATAGCTCCACCTGGAGAAAAGTCCACCAGCCATCACTGGTGTTAATGCGATGGTGTTGAATGGAAAGGCACTGAAGAGTAGTCTAAAGACTGAGCATGCATTAAGATAGCATAGGGCATTGTGGGATGCCATGCTACCAGATCTGGAGTCTAATTCATGAAAGATTGCATCAGATCTATACTGAAACTGCTCAAAAACAAAATATGGTGTTAATCATTTCAGGTTTATTAAAAGAAAGTTAGGTTAGAGCCATAGATAGGAATGATATTATGTTATTCTTGCACAGGATGTGGAGAAGCCTCTTACAGAAGACATCCTGTTGTTTTTTAACAGTCTAA
The DNA here is from genome assembly GCF_000732505.1 of Cyprinodon variegatus. Lineage (NCBI taxonomy): Eukaryota > Metazoa > Chordata > Actinopteri > Cyprinodontiformes > Cyprinodontidae > Cyprinodon > Cyprinodon variegatus. Next base: position 253 of record NW_015152827.1, on the reverse strand, counting down.
TGTGAGGATGCTCACTATTGTCCATAATAGTGAGCATCACTTCCTGTTTGGATTAACTGAGTGTGCAGCTGTTGCAGCTGTCCAGAGGAACTCCATCTGAAGTTAAGTTATTTTCTCTGTGATATGTCTGTATCTAAGTAACTCTAACTGACTACTTTAAAACATAGCACCTTCTGCTGCACTTTTCTACTGAGCACTTGTCAGTTTCACACGGTTTTATTTCGATAGCAAGGAGTAGCTAGCCTAGGCTAGC
>NW_015152826.1:14397-30961 GCF_000732505.1 Cyprinodon variegatus | reverse complement strand
AACTAGAGAAATACCAGGGGCTCAGTGAACAGCTGGAAAAAAACATTTAAGGTCAAGGCATCAGTTGTGCCCGTAGTCATTTGGGCACTCGGGGCTGACCCCCAAACTTGAGGAGTGGTTACAGCAGATCTCTTGAAATACATCAAACATCTTGGTCCAGAAAAGTGCAGTTCTAGGAACAGCAAAAATACTGCGCAGAACCCTCACTCTCCCAGGCCTATGGTAGAGGACCAGAGTTTGGAAGAAACAAAGGGAGACCGCCCGCGGTGGGTGAGGAAAAGTTTTTTTTTTTTTGTTCATCCATTATCTTCTGATCTGTTAGGTTCATCCTGCATATCTCCAGCAGTCTATGGACCAAACTAGGGATACACCTAAGACAGGTTGCAAGTTGCAAGTCTGTTGCAGGTTCACACAGCGACACACAACCCTGAACACCCACACATCTGAGGACAATTTAGAGATACAAATTTACCTAACAGTCATGTTTTTGGACTGTGGGACGAAACCGGAGTACCCGTAGAGAACCCAGCATACACAGAGGGAACATGCATACCCAGTACAGAAAGACCCTGGGTCGAGGCCAACTTCATCATTTTCCAGTGTTTCATGTCATAAACAATGTATTTACAGAAACATCTAAATCAACATCAAAGTTAGGTTTCCTAAGGGGTCTTCCTGCATTTTTCACCTCAAAGCACCGTTTAATGTGTTCTGGCAATATTGCAGATTTTTAAATCAAACAGGGATTTACATAGAAAAGCATACTGTATGGATGTAGAATATAAAAACAGCCCTCTTGCTCTTGGCGTATTGGTGTATAATCTGGACCCCAAACCATCATTATGCTGAATACCCACCTGATTCTGAATATAGGCATGAACCCTTTCAAGCATTCCTTCACATGTATATTCATAGGGCAGGAACGGCTCCACCTGCAGAAAATTGATGATGATGAAGAAGAAACAGAGGAAGTCAGTGTGTTGTTGGTATGTATCTGCATGTTTAGAGCTAAACCATTGTAATTACAGCAGCTGAGCATCTACTAGTTATTCCCAGCTGACATATTCATTAGTGTAATTGTAGGAGACTTAAATCATGCCACAAGTTTCGCATAAAAATCAATGACCTAATACATCAAAGGTGGCAGTCTTGAAAATTAATTTCATTATTATATTTGGCGATGACTACATCAATAAATCATACAATGGATTAAAGATCCTGGAGCACGAGGGTGTTTTAATACAATCTGGACCATGCTTGTGCTTTTATTGGGGGGGCTTTTGACGTTTTTGGGTTCTGCTGGTAGAAAATGGTTTGAAATTTTCTGAGATGCTAATCGGTTAAACTTTTTTTTTCTCTGTTTGATACACTTGACTGAGAGGATTCACAACAAACTGGTGTCTTTCGAGACAGATAAACTACATTCGGAAGCTGTTGAAGTTTGATGAGATCAGGAATTATTTATTGAAATGATGAGCTATTTTGCCAGGTTCTCCTGTGGTAGTTTCTCACTTTAGATCCTCCTCATGGTAGCTAAACTACAACCTATAGTTCCGATCAGACCAACAGTGTTTTCCTTCATTTAAATTGATAAATGGTTCTTTTTAGTGTTCTGTTGCTTCTAGCTATCTCTTATTACATTATTTTATCCGAGTTAAATGAAATGTATCTGGCACCTCATCAGCTGTTCTCGGCTGCAATTTGCCTTTTGGGCATCTTTATATAATTGAAAGGAAGAAAAACAAATCATGTCTGGTCATTTGAATTTCTGTAAATAGAGCTTTTGTTTATGTAGGATAGAATTGTGCAGTGGAGGAAATATTAATTTGATCTGCTTTTGATTTTGTAAGTTTACACCAAGAGTACTTACTAAAGCAGTTCTTCATTTTAATGGAGACAGAAATTGAGGAAATTGAGGGGGGGAAATATATTACATTGGTTACTTGAATGATATTGTATGAAAAAGGGTATTTTACTCCCTAGAAGAAAAGCAACAAAATACCAGTACCAACACAACATGATGCTGCCCAACCTGTACTTCACAGTTGTGATGTTTTTATTTCTATTTTGTATATATCATTTTAATTGCTATTTCAAGCTAAACACTAAGATTTCAGTTTAATGAAGACAAAGGACATGTCTACTAAAAAAGAAATCCTACTTTCTAACTCAACGCACTAACGTCTGTCTTTATGCTGGTGTCAGACTAACTGCTCCTTCCTTTCTAAGCAGCCTTTAAAACGTCAGAATTTATTTTATTCTAAATTATAAATAATTTGTAGAGACTTGAATGGAATTTTCAAGATAATTCTAATCTAGGCTTGATAATTTCTAAATGTTTTACATTAATTCACATTTATTTCTTGGATACAGCACCTCTGTCCTTTGTGAGTGGTGTTATACAGTAGATAGACACTTGCATATCACAGCTTAAACAGGTGAATGCGGCACTGTAAGGCATCTGGATAAAAGCTGCCATTAAGTATGCACCATACTCTTAGAGGTGTATTCTTGATCTCTTGCCTGATTTATTTTACGTTTTGCTCGAAAGCTAAAACACTGAAAACATTGTTTGAGATTTTATAAAATGTTTTTTTTTTCTTTACTACATTTGAAATTTTAAATCAAATGTTCCACCTTTGCTTTGCTAGCTTACTTTGCATACTGTGTGCAAGAGTTGATTTAGCACCATCCAAAGGTAACACAATCCACCTATCATCACAAAATAATTACCATGTCCACACAAAAGCAAAGTCTTACCAAGCAGACTAGTTGCTTGGCAACAGAGGCTGTGGGAACTTCTCCCATTGCTCATAGCCTATAAAAAGTCAAACGCAAAGCCCCTTGAGAACTTTGAGACCTTGGCATTTTGTTGGACCGAATGCAGGATGTGATGTGTTGACGATGATTAAAGGCCTTAGTGGGTAGATTTTGTGATAGAGCCAGATAAGCTTTTTACATTGTTGACTAAAGTTGAAAGTGGCCAGCCTAATCAAAAAATCCCTCAAACCCTAATAACCTTAATAAACCTTAAATATATACAAATCATAGCATTTTTTTGTATCTATGTTTAAGATTTTATTTGTTTTTTTTTATTCATTTTTACTAGCAACAAAACATAAGTGACACCTGATTCCTGTTTGGTTTTTGTGTGTAATAATATAATCTCCAGCCTGTGCTCTTCTGCCATTATTCATTTTGCATGTCGAGTATTGCAATATCTTCCCGTTGAATCAGCACTTTAAGGTGTCTAACAGGGTTACGACTTGTACTTTGTTTTGCCTCTATCAGCAGGAAACACCTGGCTGGTAGAAGTGCAGATGCGTTTCTGCACAACGAGAAGTTTGGCAGTGACTCTGGGTTGTTCTGGTGACAGATTGAGAACAGCGTGATTGATTCATTCAATGTAATGCAAACAACGCTCGCTGCCTGTGGGGCTAGCCTTCAGAAAGCTGCTGTGTAAAACCAGGTGTGGGCACAGTTTACCAGTGAAGCCACTCAATATCTGCAACAATTAGAAGCGAAGAGAGCAGAGAGGAAGCCAGCTAAGCAGTCTGTTATAATGTCAGCTGTCAAGATTAAGAGAAGGGTCAAAAAAGTAGGTCAAAGCAAGCTGAAAGAACTCATTACAATCACAATGTGTTTTAATATGTAGCAGCATGCACTTTAGTTTAGGCAGAAAACACATGCAGTTAACGTACATCGATCTTCATGATCTCACGTATGGTTGCTTCAAATACTTCAGAGTTATTGAAGTCAATGGTGATGACATGCGGCCTGCCGATATACTCCTCTGCGTAGGGATGTTGAGAGGACACCTGTGACAGGCATAAAAAGGACTTTTTTAAAATCACAGTAAAAGTAATTTGTTCAGACTAAACTATGAAGTGTTCTTCTTAGTGGATTTTCTTATAGTCACATTTTGTCAGCTTATAGCCACAAACTTCAGTACCTTTTATTGGGATATTAATGTGATACACTAAGGCAGTAGCACAAACATTTGCAATGCATAAAAAAAAAAAAAAGCCTGTGTCAATTTTGCTATAAAAGGAAAAAAACTGAAACAAATTGTGTTCAGCCGAAACGAAAACTTTCACCTTGAGTCTCCCTCATGCTTATTACTGTAAAATGTGAGGGTAAGTTTCCACCACTTTTTAACATTATATAGATATATTTTTAAGCTGAACATATATTTTTACCTGATCACACTTTGAAAAATACCTAATTCTCATTAAAACTTTATTGCTGCAAAAGGGTAATTTCAATTACATCTGTAATTGTGTTATGTGCAATTAACAGTCATGTTAGAGTCTTTCTAAATAAAAAGATCAGATTCAAATTTTAACTACTACTCTGCCATTTTAACACACATGCATACCCTAAGGGTTCTAGTCATATACTGTAGCTTGTGTTGTGTTGTCCTGCTGGAAGTTAAGCTTTTACCCGTGTCTGAGGTCCTCCAACATGTTTTTTTCCAGCATTGCAAAGGTTTTAGCTTCATCTGTCATCCTATTAACTCAGATTCGCTTAATGTGATACTGCAACCACCATGTTTCATCAAAGTAAGAGTTTTTTTTTTTCAGAGAAAGGTTTAGTTGGTTTTCTTTCACACATTGTTTTGCATAGTAGTCAAGTTATTTTGTTTCAATGATGTCTGACCAGATAACTTCTAGCACTTGAGTGACAAATGTGACTTCCTTTGCTTTTCTTACTAAAGTTTATTTCTTTCTGGTTTTGTTATATACAAATCTTTGAAGGGAATGATTAATAATTAAAATGTTTATTACCATGTTGAAGGGGTGATTGAATGAGTGTAGTAGTAAAACACTGTGAAGTCCTTAAACTTAATAAAAACCTTTCCAAAATTAGGCCATTTAGCATGTTATCAATTCAGTTTCAATAGCAGTTAGTTGCACTAAATTTTTAATTTGAGCAAATCTAACACATTTTTTCCCAACAAAACACATTAATGTTTGGATTTGTTATCGGAGGTAATGTGAAGTGGTCAATATTTTTGCAACAAATTTCACATGTAGAAAAGCAGGCATGATGAAACTTAAACAAACCATATTTTAGTTATGCTAATGTATCAGAGCTTTTTCAGCCATCGGGTTCATAACAGCTTCTAAAACTGGGTAAATATATCCCCAGCACACTCATATAAGTTACAGCTCCTGATGCCCTTAGATAACTGCCTTAAGTAATGATTAAAAAAGTAGAGCTTTTGGAGGGTTGTTCATCTCAAGAATACATGTTCTATTTAACACAAGATAAATAAGCATTTGTTGCTTCTGAACTTAATGAATGGAAAACATTTGAGCCAACTCCACATTTATTCAGACCGAATGTCTCACCAAGTTTCCCTTTGAGGTCAAACTGTAAAAACATAAGAAAAAAATGCAAAATACTGCAGTATAAACCAAAACACTGAAGTTAAAAATGTCTATGCAAAAACCTTATAGGGACGTTTTAACAAGCTAAGCCTTTTGAATACACCGGGAAACATCGCTTTGTCTTTGCTTTTTTCCTCTTGCAACAACAATCAAAGAAGTGTTTTACAAAATACAACCTAAAGCAAGACCTGATTTGTTTATAACAAAATACTATGTTATGATTCATGATAATGTGCATTAATAAAGCAAATCTCACCATATCCGTATGTATATTTTATGGAATAATTTGATATTAAGAACATTTGATCATTACATTATCCCTATGTACTCTGTAAAGAACAAACTCAGAAGTATAAAGAAAATAATGATCATTGTTTATAAAACTTAGCTCTTTGGTAGAGCTGGACTGGACTACAGGCAGTATAAGCAAATGGTAGGGGGGCTGTAGCTCTGTTAGGGTGCACTGGGTGCATCAAGTTTTTTGTTTGTTTTCAAACAGTCTATAACTAACATGCTATATATAGTTTTATTTATTGAGTTTAACAAACCACTAGTCAAACAACACCTTGTCAGCAGTGCAGAGTATTCCAGTCGGTGCACCCTGCTACCAAGATACCAGCCAGACAGACAACACAGAGAGTGTTAGCTTAGCTTTATCAAGCACCCAGTAGCAACCAACCCAACAGACACTTCCACACACACATCAACTGGCTGGCCATCACCTCAAAATGCCCTTCTTGAAAAAATATTTACCTAGCTTGGTTTGGGATAAATATTATTCAGATATACAGATATAGTAGTCGGTATGTAAATAATAATAACAATAAAAATGTAGGAGCTGGTATAATATTATCTAAAGCGAAATATAAGACTGTCTAGTTTCAATTTCCCAATAGTAATCTAATATTGTTCAGTCATACTTGTAATAGTTGAAAAGCTTCCATTGCAATGTGTTTTGAGCTGCTATGATTAACCAAGGTCTACTCCTACTTTTTCTGTAAATATTGACAGAAGGCAGGCCTAATAAGGCTTATCATAAGTAAAACTTAAACCCATTAAATTCTTTTCAGAGGTGTTTTTTTTGTATCTTTGAAACCCAGACCAATTGGGGCTATAAAACATCTGTGTTTTATAGCTTCCTTGTTGATTCTTTCTGTGTTTAAATCATTTAGCTAAATTTCTAAGTGAGAAATAATGTTTATTGGACCTGAAATAAATTTCTGCCACCAGCAAATACTGCATTATTATTTTTGGGGTGGATTGTGGTTCTTGTCGGGAAGGGGATGATAAAACATATTTGTGTCTGGGGTGCTTAATTGGCAAGGCCCGACCCTTCTCTTTGGCTCTGCCCAATGAATAAGGAAAACTATCAAAAACAGTTATTACAATTTAGTCTTTATGTAGAATTGAGTTTTACTGCACTGAGCCTGAAAGTTGTATTTCATTCAAAACCATGGGTAATTAACCTTTTAATGTTTGTTAATATAATAATATACATGGAAATAAAAGTTTTTATGCTTTGCTTAAAAATCAAACAGTTATAAAAATAAAGGATTATAAAAAGCAGGACTAAAAATAAAAAGAATGAACTTAGAGTGAACTTAGAGGAATATGAGAGCAGCAGAATGGTGGCAGAGGTAGCTAATGCATCAGTAAGGCCATGTCAAAGATCTCTATCACCAGAATTCATTGCACCACATTCCAAAATGACTATGAAACTTGGCTGCATACAAATTATGAGGTCAAATTCATATATGGCAAGCAGAATAAAAAAGCTGCAGTTCATTTTCTGTTTTGTTCCAACTGAAGAAGTGAAGCTTGTTGGAGGATAGAGGTACATGGAAGAACTTTCAGGCAGCAGCACCAATAAAAAAAACAAAATATTTGTTCCCAAGATGTAAATAAAGTAGTAGCACAATGTCAGCTTTATGCAGATACAGTGCCATTTTTTAAACTTTATAAAGTATTACTAAGTTTTACATAAGGAGGTATATTTTATTCAAAGATAATACACAAACATTTCTTCTTTGTTATTTTATATTGAGTAGCATGCCAGTGTTAAAAAAAGACCAGTTCGCAAAGGAGGTCAATGTGACATTTGTAACAGAAAATTCTTGCAGCAGACACTGTCTTTATGATGAAAAATTATGTGATTTAATTGGTTCTGCATCTAGAAATGCTTCTACCCGAAAGCGACATCCCAGACTCTACAGACCTCAGTTAGCATGATAAATGTTAAAGTTTATGACAGTTTAATTAGAAAAAAGGAGGAACAAGTATGGCCTACTTTAGAAGGCTTTCATGAGGAGTATGTCTATTCTCCCTATACAAAAAATGTGCTGACATGTTTGCAAAGTTAGATCTTAAGAAACCACAAACATATCCTTTGAACAGATGAGACTAATATCAAGATGTGTGGATTTTATGCAAACCAAAATTCTACTGTAAATCAGCCGAGTGAGCTGAGCTCATTCGATTTAGCAAACACTCGGTATCTGTCTTACAGTTTAGACAAATTATGTAAAACTGTATTAAACCCTTTTGCAAAGTTAAATGTTAAACTAACTGAAGAGTCATTATAAATGGTTATAGTGCAAATTGAAAAGAAACGTTACTTCATTGTGGTCTGTTTTAGCAAAATTGAATAAACCTCAGCTAGAAGATTTTTGAGTTTTAGTTTACAGTGTTGTGAAAAAAACACACTCCCCACAACAGACTTAAGCAAGAACATCATGCTCTCCACACTGAAAGACCAGGGTTTCCTCTAAAAATAGGCTCTGCATTGTCCCTTCTTGTAAACAGCATTATTGTTATATTTTGTTTGCACCCTAGTCTGTCATCCAGAGTCCTTTCTATAAATCCACTCCTCAAATCCATAATCATTCCACTGGACTTCCTTCAACTGAAGATAAGATGAATGTCATAAAACAGTCCACTCAGTTTCTGACAACTGCAGTATTATCAGTCCATTGTCTGCAGATGAGGTGTTATTGTAATAAGTGTTCAAAGTGCTGTGCCATGTGTTGCTTCTGTACAGCTAACTACAGGATCAGATATTCATTATCAACATATTATTCACAAATAAACACACCAACAAATATGTACAGTTCTCTTCAGTTGTCCCCCCTCTGAACATAAACTAAGGGCTTATCTACACTTGAAGACGCTTGCATCTATGTTAAAGAGGCATCTAATTTACACACACAACAGCACACACACACATTATGATCTCGCTATATGTAGTTTCAGTTCAATTCAATTCAGTTTATTTATACAGCACCAATTCACAACACATCATCTCAAGGCACTTTACAGTTCACAAGATCATACTTTCAGATTGATTTAAAGTTTTCTATCTAAGGAAAACCAGTTGATTGCATCGACTCATTGACTCGGATGCAATCCCTCAGACTAAGCATGCTTGTAGCGACAGTGGAGAGGAAAAACTCCCTTTTATTAGGAAGAAACCTCCAGCAGAACCAGGCTCAGTGTGAGCGGCCATCTGCCGAGGCCGACTGGGGTTCAAGGAGACAGAAGCAGAGAGACAAAAAGCGACTGTAAAACACGGCCTCGTCCAGGAGACACACAGCCAGGCAGACGAGCTCTGAGCCAACTCCCAAGTAAATGTATGAAGAGAGCACATCCAGCCAGTCACAGACAACAGTGATTGTGAGGATCATGTGCTGACTTTGATTGTTCTTCAGTCACTTTCAATCCCTTCTAAGTGTGCCCTATCCCTAAAAATGACTCTAAACCTTAAGAATACCAGTGCATAGCTAACCCTAACCTTATCCTAAATTTAGTTCACAACTTAGTCCCAAACCTAACCGTTGGCAAAAAGGGAAACCAGGACCAGCAAAAAGTTTTCACTTTGGTTCAAGCGGGCCTCATTTTGATGATGTAATCTGTGAAATGGTCCTCAGTCTGATGCCTCATAGGAGCACCCAGAAACAAACACACATCCCACATACAGTCACACAGTACCCACTGGTGTAGTTTTGTGGAATTCACATGTTGTAGGTGGAGAAAAGTGGGCATAATGTTTCTTCACCACCCATATACAGGAATTAAATATTCTACAGCCAGCAATCAGAATCTGATCCCTTAGACTATAATGTTTTGGTGAAAACAGGGGTTAAAAAATGAAAGTTTTAGATAAATATTTATTCCTGCCTTTTTTATGCCAACCACTGTTGTTTATACATTTACATTTTTTTCTTCCCATTTTGTTGCATTAAATGATTGAAACCATCACTACAATCACACAAAGAATCCTTCAGTCAAAATGTTCTGCCTATTATTGTTGAGGATGGAAGTCTTAGGGTGTTTCTTGCATTGTAATTCCGGCTGAAATCTGTTTAATGGAGAAAGTCATAGTACATGACCCTCACAGTCTTTTCTTTATTTTATGTATTTCTTTCTTTATCTTCTGTATTAACTTATTTTTTTCAACTGACAGTTTGGTTTTTAAAACAGTTTTATAATGGCAACTCAAACAACAACCCCCTCACAACAGGCCAAATTAATTGGGTCCTGAACTAGTAAGAGTGTCTGCAGGACTTTCATGATGCTCAACATTGGCTAAACAACTCTGTACCAGTTAAGTAAAAAGAAATTGCATCTTTTGAGTGCTAGAAAAAGTCTAAATATCTTCAATGGTAGCTTAACTCAGTTGAAAATTTGCTGAAAGATACTACAAATCTGTCATGGCCTTTGGAAGTCTTATAATAACTGTTGTAGACAGAGGAGGGAGTGGAAGGTCAAAAGGGGGCATGGATATCCCCCAATGTGACAGCAGACAACAATGGGGCAGCAGCGTGATCCGTGACAGAGGTGGATGATAAATAGTTTAGGTGTGACAGGAGAGCCATGGGGCGAGGAAAAGTCTGGAGGTCTGTTTGTTTGGGGGCAGGATGTGATGCTTATTACTAAACCGAACCCGTAGAAAAACACATTACGTTCAACCCAATCTTCCATTGATCTCATTCTCCTTTTTTGATGGCTGTGATTTCAGACATTCTTTACAATGTGCTTCTTATAGGGTTCTACTGGAACTCCAGCTTTTCCTGCCAGTCTCCTTGTTGAGTCAAAATACCCCTCAATAATGCTCAGTTTTTTCAAGCAGTTCTCATAGATGAGTTCGAGGATTTATTGTTGGGGAAATATCTCACTCTATATGCAGCCATTGTGTTAGCACAATAGGACTTAAAAAATATGATTCAGGTACCTTTTAATGAAATTTACATCGTGTCTGGTTGGCAAAATTGAGTGCATCCCTGTCTGCAGCCTGGAAATCTCTAAAGGTGCTCTTTATGTTCCTGTGTCCACATACACATTATGCTCGTTTCCCAACTGAGAAATAGATTTATATACAGAACAAAGAAAGACCAGATAATCTTGACTGTTTCTCTAAAAAAATTAATAAGATATTTATGTTAGAGCTGCAATTCTATAACATAGATGCATGTGATTTCAGTCTCCAAATAGCCTCAGAAAGTAACATGGTCTTATGTTTCTAGCTGTAGTGGATAATTTAGCATGTGGTGCTTTTCCACCACCCTTTGCCTGTCCTTTTAAAATCTTAAAAAAAAATCTGAACAAGCTGGCAAAAAATGTTAAAAAACATTCCTTCTACCTGCATGTCTCAGAGAAGAATGTAATACTATGTTCCTGATCCATTGGTTGAGTGAACAAGGTCATAATAAAGAAACTTGACCAAGGAAAGCTTCTGCAAATAAGATCAATGTAAATACCTTTATAAACCAAAAAGACTTTTTTGCAACTCATACTTATAATATGTAAATCTATTGTTTATTTAATGTGGAATTGTCTGACCAATTAAAATGAGGTTGAATGAATCCATAGCAAAGACTGGAAATAGTGTTTTTCATAACTGCAGTATGCACCAATGTGTAATACTGGATTTGAAACAGGTTGCCTTTACTCTTTATTTCTACAATAACATGAATAATTTATTTTATACTCACCTTTCTGGAGGTGGGCTTCCCTCTGAAGAATTCATGATTGAGAGAGCTGTGAGGAGGATTAAACTTGGGTTGCAGAAAAATGCAGCCATTGGCTATCGCTTCTAAAGGAGCCGGGCCTTCATATGGGAAGCCAAATCCAATGAATAGCTTACAAGAAAAACAGACAGAAGATGTTTTGTGAATACATACCTTATGGATGCTTACTTACTTAAGTCAAATTCATATATGCATAAAGCAAATTCAATTACTGAATAATCAATAATTTTGACTGACCTTTGCCTTTCTGAGGAGCTGCTGCAGCTCCTGCTGAGGTAACAGACCATGATTCTTAACAAAAGCAGGGACCTCTGGGGGGCGCTGCGTCTCAAAGTACACAGTACCATGGATATCCATGTAACGATGCAGGATTGCCAGGAAATTTTCTTTACCCTTGAAGATCAAGAATAAAGAAAATAGATAATCTCTTGAAAGAGCTGCAGTCAGTTAATACAATGGTTCTTGTGTGCAGTAAAAAATATAGTTAACAATGTTTTTGATTAACTACATTATTATATCATATCATTTGTTCAGTCTTTAAAAGCCCACAACCAAATCTATGGAAAATTGTATTTTCTTAGCCACATTGTATTCATTTCAATCTAATTGAAAGCAATTAATTAACTGAAAAATATTATGTGCATATATTAGGGAGATATTTTAGTGCAGCTATTAAATCTATATAAACAAAACAAAACAAAACACTTTTAAAAGGTTTCCATAAAAAAAACTAAATCAGAGAATGCAATTAACGTATGTCTTCGGCTAATATTTAAATATTTATTCTACAGTTTATTTGATTATTGGTTACATTATTTGATTTAAAAGAGTATTTTAATGTAAATTCCAATCAAATACACCTAACTGGTATTACTTATACTGTATATTTAGCATTAGCCTTATGGATTAATTTATTTGTATATTTGTATAAACTAATGTAATAAACTACATAAATGCTATAGCTCCAGCGGTTTTAAAAAGGATCTTTAAGACAGTAGTCTTTGCTTTTATATGTCCATTCTTGTTTGTGTTAAAACTGTAGTATATTGACTTTATTCCCTGTAAATTGCTTGTTTTGCTGCACCACTCCCACTTTGACCATATAAATGAGCAGGACTGATCTATGAAATGATTGCACACACAGTTACTTTGGAATGGATAAAAGCCTGAAGTCAATGATAGTTGAAATGAGGATAAGAAGGAAATGTACTGAGATGAGTTTACCCTTGTCTACACCTTCACCATCTTGTCGATAACCACCCCAGTATTTGCGGAGTTTTATGACAAAAAGTAATATCAGTGCTTGTGCCTTGTGTTATATCGCTGGTGTCATTTAATTGAACATATTAACCGGAAAAAATAAAAAAAAAATGCCTTTGCTGAAATATTGCAAAAATGTATGCCTCAGAGACATAAATCATTTATACACGCCACTGAAGTGTTATCCCATTGGTATGTATTAGAGAATAATAATAAAGATACTTTATTGTTCGTTTTGTTTTTTTACATGCCATAACCATGGATATGTGTCTTAACAAATATTAAATATGAGGTTTTAGTGAACAATTTAAATCAATTATTTTCAGATTAATCACCATGCAAATAACAACTGTAATTATAAAAATAACACTAATCAGAATATTATAAATTTTTATTGACCTACTCAGGTTAAATTCATATTTATACAAAAATATTTACAATATTTACTGATGTGTGTGTCCAGCACCTCACTAATTACAGAGGCAGGTCTCAACCACTCACAGACATCAATACCTCCTATAGGCTGAGGAGCTCCTTCATTTTCATGCATGTTTTAAAACTGTGATAGACAATGGTACCACAATTTCCCCTCTCCTTTTTGATACAGACCATACACTCAATGCTGTGGTAGAAAAAATAAGACAGATTATTGGTCTGTGAAGGTCAAGCATGTCAACAGAGGATACTATTGTCACACCCGTGACACATCTTGATAAGAGACAGACCAGCGTAAGACAGCTGTCCACGTTATTAAGCAAATTCTAACTCTGTCCTAACATATTACAGTATGCGACTGAATCAAAAGGCGTTTCTCAATTCACAAGAACGCGAGTACATACTCGCGTTTTCGTCAAGTCCGTTCTTGGCGAGAACGCAGGAAGATCGGACTTGACGAGAACGCAAGCACGCAAGCACGTATGTGTATTGGAGCAGAAGCGTACTCGTGACGTCATCACAGGCAACGTTGTTTAGCATTTCTTTAACTGTCAAAACTTTTTATTCCCTACACAAAACATTTTGAAAACAATATTTTTAATTTCTAAAGCTTAAAAAACATTAAAAAAAATTACCGAACCGCAAAAAACCGCCATCAGAACGAGCGGTAGTTCACACATAACTAGACCGAGAGAATTGCAGTACAGACAGGGTAAATTTAGCCCTGGCTGCGGTTACCCTCGGAGGTCTGCTGGTCACTCTGGTCCGCTCAACGTCGGACTTTTTTTTTAATTTCGCACTAACTCTGTAGACAGACCACACAGGGAGGCTTAAATGTATAATGTTATCGCCTCAAACGATTTCAAAACGTACTTTTGAAGAACAACAGCAGCAGAAAAGGGAATGTTTAACTTAACACTGTGAGCGCTGTCTCGAATCAAGCTGCGGCCGCGGGGCATTCTGGGAAAGCGGTCAGTCTGAAGAACGCACAAGTCTGCTCTGATGCATGCTCGATAAAGAGGGCGGGGTGAGAACAGCATCCGGGGATTTGATGCGTTCTCGATCTGGCGTTCTTGAGAATTGGAACGGTACTCGGGCTGAGGCTGATGACGTGTCACGAGTACACGAGCACACGAGAATGCTCAAGAACGCATATTGAGAAACGGTGAATGTCTTGATGATTGACCATCTACAGATTGGGGCATAACTGACATATCTTCTTGGTTTCAGCACTGGGGCCCATTAAGGTTGTATACTCACTTCTTTTGGATACTTTATCTACATACATGACTGTATCTCCACCCACCCCAAAATCATATGATGACATTTACTAAATTAAACCAAGAGACTGAAAATAGCTCTTCCACCAAGTCAGCCGTGTTTGTTTTGCTTTATCCTGTTGCTTCTGGTTGACCTCACAGATATGACTACAATTTAATGGTTTGAAACATTTCTGCCTGCGTTTATTGTCTTTGGGCAAAATTTATTTTCAGGAGCTTATAAATTCACAAATCTCACAGCAATTCAGCTTGCTTGGAAGGTAAGGTCAGAGGGCCCAGTGGCACCTGCGTATAGCAACCTTACTTCTGTCAGTGAGCCACAGGGCAGCTGTGGTGCAATATAGCTTAAACACCATTAAAGTGTGTGTGAATCGGTCAGTAACTGAATGCAGTGTGAAGTACTTTATTTAAGTCCCCCGACTTGAAAAAAGGGGCTATATAAGTACAGAACATGTACTGTTTATAGTTGAAACTTGGACACAAATAAAAACACGACAAACTTAGCTTCAGAATGTGTTAAAGCAGGCTAAAATTAAGCTATTTAACTGGATCTAGCCTCCACTCTATAAAAAAATGAGTACACCAAGTGTCATGGTTTTGGTTCTGTTTAAGTTTTCTTTTTCAGTTTTCATTGATTTCATTTCCAATTTGTGTTAAACTAGTTGTTTTTGGTTGTATTTGAGTTCTTGTGAATTTCTTGTTTACCCTCTATTGTCACCTTGTGTCAGTCTCCTTCCCGTAGCTCCCTTCTAGATGCTTCCATCCACCCCTGTTCCTCATCTGCTGATTAGCCCAGTCTTTGTTCAGTCTTCTATTTATTCTTTATTGTTTTATTCTTTGGACTTTACCTTCTGCCAAAAAACTAATCTCTGCCTCCTTCCATCTCTGCATTTGGGACATCTTCAAACCTCCACTTAACCTGACACCAAGCAGGTCCATACCAACGAGTCAAAATGAATGTATTTATCAACATCATAGCAGATAAATAACTGAGATCCTTAAACCAAAAATTTATTTACTGTGATAAAGGTTTGTAGATTTTCTAGTAAATAAGGGGCAATTTACCAAAAAACTCATGAAGTTGTGAGCATATCAGACACTTGAATCTTTAGTAGTAAAAAAAAAATTGTATACTGGGGTCCTGTTTTTAAAATGATTGCACTTTTTGAATGAGTCACTGTGAATGCATCATTAGAAGTCCCTAATTATACAATAGTCAATTTATACTGTATAATTCCTCATTAGAACTAAAGTTCTTTGTACAAACTTTCATTTGCTTTGATAACCAGTTAAAGTAGAGAAATTCGTATTTTGTAGGCATCAATATTTCTACTAAAACCCTACTTTGATAAAATAGTTTGGAGAATCAATAACTAAGCAACAATACTTACTTGAAGCTTTGTAGGTCCATCAATAATATGTCCGGAAAAGTACAGAAAGAACAGTACATTTTGAAAGCAGGAAAAAGAGAAGTAAAAAGAAAAAAAAGAAAAATTAGGAGAAAAACAAAATATTTAGCATTTATTGTATTATATACATCAGCAAAACTGGTATTTCTAACTTGGCCCTAAACATGAGGTAAAGCAAGGTAATCTTAGAGGGAACTGTTACTCCTGCACTCTAGCTCTGACACTGAAAATCCTCAGATTCACCAAAGTTACACTGCTGCTCACATTGCTCGGAGGAACAAGGAAGGCTTTGGCAGTGAAGGAACAAAGCTGCTGCCGGTTTCAAGCAAAAAAAAACAACCCTTCAGGGAGGCAGCAGCACGTCGAAGTTGCAGGAGGAGTGAGAGAGAATGGCAGAAGCTTGGAGGGAAACTTTACTCCAAACAAGTGCAAGTGTTCCTCCAGCATCACACTTCAGACCTGATTCTTAGAGGAACATCAGTATCTCAGTATCAGGGATACAGGGAATGTAAAATCCCATGGGTTTTACAGCTACTGAAACAAAATCTCATTATTTATCACATATAATATATCTCTTAGAGCCGTGTCCTTATAATGTCCTTACCTTGGGATACAGAGATTTGGAAAAATTTTGAAACCACTTGCATTTTTGCACATTTGGTCATTCAACAACCACTTACTGTAACTCAGTATATTATAACATAACTCTATATAATGAAATAACACCAAGCAGGACATAAGTTAAAACAAACACACACACACAC
>NW_015152826.1:5340-14386 GCF_000732505.1 Cyprinodon variegatus | reverse complement strand
ATATATATATATATATATATATATATATATGTACATATATGTACATATATGATTGCATTATTCTTTTATTATTTGTGATGTGATGTTTATTTTATTCATTCATTAAAAGAAAAAAAAACATAAAACCTGTGCAGCTGACAAGTGAAATTTTGAATAAAAGAAAAGTAGCACAAAGAAGTAAAAAACTTATATATGCCCCCATTTTCAAGTAATACTTCAATTCAACTCAGATAATTATAACCATACAGAAAACAAACACACCTTGTTCATAAAAACGAGCAACAGCAACAGAAAAAAACTATACATCAGCCTATCCACTGATAATCAACTCATCAAAATGACCTTTTATTAAGCATAAAATAAGCTTCAGCTTGCTTTAACTCACTAATAAGCTTATTTCACAAATCAACACATTGCGTAGAAATACATCTTTCCATCATTCCTGTTCTGTACCAGGATTTTTTGAAAATATCTCTTCCTTTTCAGCTATACTCACTTTATCTTTTAGAAAATCTTTTTCAAATATTGTTTGGTGGACCTTTTTTATGTGCCTTATACATGATTTTTGACTCATTAAGTTTTAATGTATTCAACTTAACATGTATCTGATTTGTGTGATTTCTGTATCCACTTCTACTTATAACTCCTATGGCTCCGTTATTAAGTAAAAATATCAATTATTAATTTATTTTACTCACTTTTGTCAACACTTTCACTATAATTACACTACAGCTGAAGCTCTTTTGAGTTTGCCTCTATTAGCCTTGCAAATCCAGAGACTGAAGATGTATCCTTTTTTTTCATAGTTTAAACTCAGTCAAACTGGATATGACAGCATAAGACTTATGTCTGGCCTTTAGCTGGGTCATTCTAACACATGATTATGCTTCGATCTAAACCACTCCACTGTACGCTGGCTGCATAACTGTCATGCTAAAAAGTGAGCCTTGTCTCATTTTAAAGTAAAGGCTTAAATATGTTTTCTCTCTGAATTGCAGTGCAAGTAACACCACCTGTCAGCCCAATCAACTCCAATCAGTTTCCCTATACTGTTAAAATCAAAACAGCATAATGATTTCCTTGTCATTTTCATCATGTTTTCACCAATTAGCTTTTCTTTCAATATAAAGGATTGACCATAGCAACTTATATTATATTTTCTGTGAAAAACTGGACTTCTTATGGATCTCTTTTTTGTCTTCATATTACCTTAAGGTTATATGTGCTGAGTCACAACTTTTAGTTCAGTTGTACTACAGTACTCATATATAAATCTTTAAATATATTCTAAAAATTCAATCCGTGCTGCTGAAGGA
Organism: Cyprinodon variegatus; assembly: GCF_000732505.1. NCBI lineage: Eukaryota > Metazoa > Chordata > Actinopteri > Cyprinodontiformes > Cyprinodontidae > Cyprinodon > Cyprinodon variegatus. The sequence continues at coordinate 13,070 of NW_015152826.1, read as the reverse complement.
GGGATAAGCGGATCTTTACCCCATGGTCATGTTTACATGTCAATACGAGAAATTCTCTCACCTCAGAGTCTAAGAGTTGTTAGTAGAAATACTGTATAAAAAAAAAAAAATAAGCAGAAGCATGCAGGCACTGCTCTTATTTAGCCCAGACAGACCATTAAAATTGTTAGAATATGCTTGATATGTTCTGTAGTGAGAGAATAATCCCATGTGAAGCAGCTGCACAGCTCAAGTTGATTACTAGAGCTACCTCACAGGTGTTCCTGAATCTCTTCCTTGACCACTTCATCCCCTCCTGTTCCACAGATAGCAATATGAAGTCATAGCTGGACAGCCATAACTTGAACGACGGCCTTATAGTGCAACTCTGAGCAAAATTCTATAACCTAAACTGCTTTAAACTTTAACACTGTTGAAGAACGTCGTTTTTTAAAAGAGTTTATTTACCCATTGGTTTAAATTCTTGAAGGAAATTTGATGCACACGATTTTGCATTGGGTTATTAAAGTTAAGAGGAGTGATTAGAAAAGCCTATCAAATGTTTCAGATTTTTATTATTAATCAAAATTTTAAAAACCTGTGAATTATTTCCACTTTTTTTGTTCTGTTAGCAAAGATCACTTACGTTTGTGGTTGTAATGCGACATAAGTTCCAAAAGGTCACAGTGTGCTGACCTTTGCTATAACTGATGCTTGTTAGAACACAGCAAAAGGGAAGTAAAGATTGCTGATTTTTTTGTGTGCCATTCTTACCTTCCACATGCTGGCATCTTTGCCATAGACAACAGCCATGTTGTTGACTTTGTTCCTCTGAATAAACATCCTCTCAGTCTCATTCAGTTCCTCTGCCACAAAACCCATAAAAGAGTTGTCTGGAGTGTGGGCTGCCAAGGACAAACACAGTAATTGCTAATAGATGGCACAAAACCCATTTCATGTCTCAGTAAATACAGATGTTCCTTATAATTTAGTTTGAAATAAAATAAAGCTACAGCAAGGCTTCATAGAGCAGAAGGTTGAAATGTTCTTTGACTAGTTTCATTATACAATCATCTGAAAACAGAGGAGCACAAAGGTTTTTGCTTTTTTTATGCAGGGTCCAGAAGCTGTTATAGTTCATGAAGTTCAGAAATTCAACAACCTGCCGCAGTTGTTAGGTTCGGTGAAATGAAACAACCCTGAATCATAGCAAACAAAAAATAACTCAAACAGAACAGATGAGAGAAGTCAAAAAGAAACATTTTGCATCAAGATCCCCACCAGTGATGATGGTGGAAATTTCTCAGCAATCGTCTCGATGATAACTGTAATTTGGAGAGAGTGTTGAAGCTTGTTGTTCCAGAATAAATTGGAGACAACCTGAAGTTTTGAATCCCCGGGGCTTGACTAAATCTATTATGAATGTCTGCAGTTGGTGTTTTTTTGTATATTTCTGCGTGATTGCGGCCAGAAGAAGGGAGCTGCAGGCATCTGTGCCGACCCAGCTGTTCTGATTGAACTCTCTGGCTGGTGGCTGTTAGACTGAAAAAAAAAAACCAACTCTTTAAAAAAAATTGGGGGCTAAATAACTGCTGTAAGATCCAATTGGAGGCAAATTCATAGATATATGTAAAAAGTTTCAAATAAAAAATGTACACCTTTTTGTTGTTAAAATTATCAGTTAAATTTATCAGTTAAATAAACACTGTAACGTTTAAAGCATAGCATATAGAAATGCAAATTTGTAATGCATATTTTTGGGCTTCCTACACACTGTAATTCCATTCTGTTTTTTTTTTGTGTGTGTGTGCATATAGTACGTAAGAACAGAGGGGAAACAGATATGCTGTAAGCAATACCGCTTTTTGACCAAGTTAATCATGTTGATGTTTTTTAATTTTGTTCCTTTATTAAACATCATAACATCATATTATCTGGTACTGCGCACGTTTCAATACATTTTTTGTAGACTGATTTTCAAAGTGGTACAGAAGAAACTAAAGGAGTTGGAGTGCCGCTACACTTGCAGGAAGGTGAATATTTGTTCAGAGGCCAAAAAATGCCTCCTGCAGGCTCTCAGCCGCATAATGTTTGTGAGCAAACTGTCTAATAATGAATCTCATTGATGATTGGGGATGTCAGCCAAATATCTAGAGAATGAGGACAAGAAGGTCTGAGCAAGTTAGTGCAAGAGTCTACAATTATTAAGAGTTGTTCTATTATCTGTTTTATAATCTGCTTTCACATTAATTAACATGCACATTATTTCAAACTAAACCTGGCCCATAGCTTGGAATGTGAAGATTTGATGCACTTTACACTCACAGTCTTCTCTACAATCAGAGCAGCACAAATCAAATCTAACATCTGTCCGCTTCTACTCATCTTAATAACTTTGTGATTTTACAATATTCAGCCGGCATTAGTTGATACTGTATTTGATAGGTTTGTTGACGAGATATTCTGTATGTCTTAAACATTGTAAGACCAAAGTAAAAGAAAAAAAGGCATAAACATACGGAACATGGTCATGTACTGTTGGCCATGAAGGTTCCAGTAGCCCCAGTTGGTTCTGTAGCCGTGAAGAGTGGCATATTCCTCGTGGTTGTAAGCAGGCTCTGTGCCGAAGGTGTCAATCACCCGAATATGGCATCTGAGATGTAACAGAAAAAGGGAAAATTCTCTCTGTTATTGAAATGAATCCCAGAAATGAACCGATACAAGGTTATGTTCTAAAAACTGTTTTTCTTTGTCAAAACAATAATTTGCATCAATATTTCACTGCTTATAAGTGAAAATTATTTAGTCAAGAAGGTCAGAAATAAATTGACGTGAGTTAATCTGACGAGATTTATCAGAGTTCAGGGTTAATTCTCTAAAGTTATTATAAGTGTGAAGGATTTATGGTTTATTTGATATATGTGCAGTAGTTGCTGTTGTTATTGAAATACCTCCTCTATTCAACTACTTTTTTTTTTGCTTGAAATCTCATTTTTTTTAGGGATATATTTAAGCAGCCAATTAGTAAATATCTTATTTTCCATCACCACCTTTAATCAACGTACTGCCAACAATATAACAAAGTGATCATAATGAGTTTTTGTATTCCTCCAGTTTCAGTCAGTTTCTGGTATCACTATGTATTTGGAAAGAATCCCAAACTGGAAACTATGATGAAAAATGAAACAGGATTTTCACATTTTATTTCCAATGTTAATATATGATCAATTGGATAGTTGAAAGATTAGCGGACACAAATATCCTTGACAATAAGAATAAGCCAAAGGCCACATTTGACAGTCTGCGACCTCTGCTGTACCTGGAAAAGTTTTACAGAGCTGAAAGGAAATAAGCAATAGCCCTAAATCAGGAGCGTGTGAGATGCAATACTGAAATCAGATGTTGCTCTCCAGCCCCTTTGCTGTACTTCTCTGTAACTCCAACCACTCTCTAAATGAAAGCTAATACCATTTATATGTAGGTGGCAGACATAGGTTTACAATCAAAAGGGCCACTGATTGTGGTCAAATTCAAGATGAAGCAAAGAAAGTAGAGGGAATACACATCAATACTGTGGGCAATATCTTCAGGTTCACCAGAAAGGAAACATCACAACAAGCTGTCTGATGAAAGCTCAACATAAAGGCTTACAGAAAGTCAACCAATACAGATCAATAACTTCTGTTTTGCTCTGAATGTCCTCTGAAACACAAACCTTCTGTCAATAAACCCAACTCCAATGACCGGAACATGTCCTAAAGCAGGCATCCCCAAAGTCGGTCCTCGAGGGCCGATGTCCTGCAGGTTTTAAAGGTTTCCCTGCTCCAGCACAGCTGATTTACATTGATAGTTTATTAACAGGCTTTTGCTGAACTGCATTCATCAGAATCAGCTGTGCTAAAGCAGAGAAACCTCTAAATCTTGCGGAAAGGGGGCCTTGGGGGCCCACTTTTGGGATTGCTGTCCTAAAGGACACATACCTCTTCTCCAAACCTGTGGATGTCCTGACTGGTTTTGGGTCAAGGCAGCACAAAATCCTCTAATGAACCAATTACTGTAAATACAAAAACATAGTTATGGTCATCCCTCTGTGGGAACACCTACTGTAAATAACTGAGAAGGATGATAATTGAAGAAGATTGGTTAATTCTAAGGAAAATTCCCAAACACAAACTGATCAGCATTATGTATCCAGTTCAGAGCAGAAAAAACTTTTAGGTTGGAGAAACTAAACAACCTGTCAAAGGACGCATGGCCAAACATGGGAGAGCCAACTCCTCAGGACAGATCCGCTGGGCACCTACACTTGTAGGATTAGGAACAGACTTCTCAGGGTTAAAAATATTTCACAGATGTGATACTAGATGGTGTAAAAGAGGAGTGCAGGAAACCATTTAGGTAAATAAAATATAACACAAAACAGAGAAGGAAGCCTCAGATTTAAGCTTTTAAAAACACACAATTCACCATTGAAGCTAAAGCTCAGCCCATTTCAAACCAGTTCAACACTTTGTACATGAAACCAAACATCTCTCAGTGAGGAAGGCTATTGACCAACAATGCCCTCTAGTTATCAGTCAAATCTGCATGTTAATTTAGATCTGCAGCTTAGAAGCTTTCCAACAGCTTAAAAGCTTGAAACGTCTGCCTTTTTCAAATTAAGTCTTTGGAGGAAGGCTAAACCATATTCAACCGCAAATACTTAAGTACAGTTGTCTTTTGTTTTTAAAGCCTTTTCTGGAGTGTTAAAGCTCAAATATGTATAAAAAGTTGCACAGAACAATAACATCAGGAAATGTCACTGGTTTGGTGGATTTTATTGACCAAAAAACAATAAAACATTACAAAAAAATTAAAATTATATTTTATGTAAAATATCCCTTTTCTTATATTTAGACAAAGCAAAGTATTTTTTTTTAAATAGTTCATTTCTTTTTGCATCTAAGTTAGTTTTCCATATATGATTCAATATCAGGCAAATTCTAGGATTTGATGACAAAAGCATTATACATTAAATTTGGCTGCAATAACTTGTTTTTTACACAAACACCAGAAGAAGAGACACAATAGATGTAAAACAGAGGGCAAATGATAAGTTAGAAATGCCTTTCAATTGGTGGATGACTTTAGGACCAAAGTGTAGCACAAAAGATAAGGATATTGGTGTACTGGATTATTTCTTAGCTGTTTATAGAAAAATATAAACCCATTATTTTTTTCATTTCTTTCTTTACATGGTCATAATATTTTTAATCAAAATATACTTTGGATTGTGTTCATGAATGTTTTACCAGGGGACACGCATTGACATCTAAAAGGATAGAGTTCAATCCATGAGACTCGAGATATGATTTTTTCATTATTGGCAGAGGCTCATGCACATATTCTCCTTTGAGACTGCCTGCCTCCAATGATGACACACCGTAAGTTTTCAAGTATGAGAGATGTTGCATCAGGCCATGACATTGCTGTTTGCCATCAACTGAGAGGACTTGGCAACCTTTTTAACCAACAGATATTTTCTCCTTACAGATATGGCACATTTAAAGTGTAAATATGCAAGTTTTTAACAATATAAGATTTATTATTAAATTGAAAAACCTTACCAAACACACATTTTCCTACTTCTTTTTAGGCTAAGTATGTATTTTTTAGATTTATATCAGACATTATATAAAGGAAACTGTTCTCAGATATGCTTTAATTCTGCTCAGGTAATGACACATGTATTACTTATGTAACAGTTTAGAGCTTTTCTACTATTTTTGTGATATGTTAATACATTGCTAGATGTTTAACTAATTTGTTTCTAATGATAGATAATACATTTGACTGCTATTTGGCTTTAAATGCCCAGCAGTGTAATAAAACCAATATTGTAAACTTTCTGCATTTAGTGAAGAGCTATTAGAAATAAACTGAAGTGGACTAACTTGTGCTTCCTCAGAGAAAGACCCAAGTGCTGCTTCATTTGCTGTAGTCCGTGGTAATCAGTGTACATGAGGTCAAACGGTAAAGGTCCTGTCAGGGGGCAGCTTCCTCTTCCAGGTGGAACACCTAAAAACCTGTAGAGAGATCAGATTTGGTATAATTGTTATGTGGCTTATCAAGGCATCAACCTTTATACAATATGTTAAGGTTTGATTTGATTTTTTACTTGTCCCTTCAGATCAATAAATAAACCCAAGAGAATTTTTTTCCCTCAAATATCGTATTACACAGCTAATATGGAAACGGAAAAGTTAGCTTTAGCAGTAATGAGGTGTGCATGTAAAGCATCTACACAGGAAGAAGGAGTCCAATCAATAGTGCTCTACCTTTACTTCAGCAATATAAGACATTTTATCTAAATAAGGTGTCTCTCTGTTTTTCTTTATAGCTTGTTCAGATGATCACACCAAATACATGGATTATTTAAGCCTCACATTCACGTCTATTGAGAAAAGCTTGTATGATGAAAGAAATTGTTGTTTTTCAGAATAGTTTCAGCAGAATCTGTTTATGCTGTAACCAGCAAGAACATTCAAACCCTTTCAAGATGTTCCTCCTCTGGCTTATGCTAATTAGCTTTTATATGCAAATGTATGAATTCTGTGGATATTTACACAACTCTGTTATGTTCCACAACACCACCTCTGCCTTTTTTTCCCCAAGCCCCAGGTTCAGGAATCTGATGACTGCAAAACACATAAAGAATGATTTTCTAAAATAAAAGCTGAAGTCGTTATTTAGGATTTAGCTTTTAATAAACCTGTGGGAATGGGTTTAACATATCACTCCAAATCAATAAATAATTTAAATTAAAGATCCAATTACATTAATGCAATGGAAAAATATTTCATATCAAACATATGCCTTTAAAAGGCACTAGAATAAAGTAAACAGCTAATCCTTTTTCTAATTATGTTTTTTTAATGAAAATAATGTTTTCAACATAAATGACTGATGTCCGTAAAAGCTTAAAAATAAAATGATCCTGTTTTATTGGAGTTGTTAATAATAGTTAGATGAGCAGATGATGTCAATTTATAATGATTACTTGTGCTTTGAACTGAATTGACAGACTTTGTGATCAACAAAATATTGTATTTTATGTAAACAAATCAATATACCATATAATGATAAAGCTGTTGGTTTACACCCTTACCTATTTATAGAAATATCATGTTATTGTAACAGTGTATTGGGATATCAGGAAACCAGAGGTAAGACTGACTAGAATACACTTGAATGAAGTTCATGTATAAAGTCAACGAAGATCCAAGAAAAGCAATTGTTATTTTCTTGATAAAGTAATTCAAATTCACTTAAACAATAAACAACCTTACTTTACTCAATAAAGCAGATGTAGATTTCTCAGATCTAGCTGAGGGAAATGTTGGGACACACTACGCACTAATAGTTAGTTTTACTTATCTTGCTGAAATACCTTCAAGGTGTAACTTGCATTTATCTATTAGTTTCTAACATCAGTCCAACTAAATTGAAGTGAACATTTGATCCTTGTTTGATTTTGATTCCTAGGGATGGTTCTCCCAAAATCTAATAGTTTACATTTTTTGTTTGGGAATTTGGTAGCAGACCCCGTTATATCAGCAGATTAAGTCATGGAGTTATGTCAGATCAAGTCATATTGCTATTAGCTTATTTAGCTGTTATACAACTTATCTATACACTTATCCTATATATATATATATATATATATATATATATATATATATATATATATATATATATATATATATATATAT
>NW_015152826.1:2426-3920 GCF_000732505.1 Cyprinodon variegatus | reverse complement strand
ACATCCAGTGCCAGTCATAAGTTTAAATGCCTTCATCGTTAGCATGAAGTTATTCATCTGGAATTTTGATTCTTTATCATTAATTTTTTTAAATTAATTTTATTGATTGTTGTGATCTCTATTAACGCAGCTAAGCTGTCACAAAGACAATATTTTAAAATACGAAATGCATGACCACAGACTACAAAATATAGTTCATGGCTTTGAAATGAAACAGCATTTAAAAATTTCAGTACTCTATGTTTTTAAATGTACCATACATTTTTTGCTCTGTATGTTAACATCCTCATAACACTTTTGATTTTTCTTTTGATAGAACAGATTTTCCTACAGTGGCATGTCTAGTGTAGTGTGATAATTATGCTAATATTTGCTAAATATAAGACCTTGTTAAAAGTTTTTTGGCGGCTTCATTGGTACTATAGTTTTTTTTAAGAAAAGACAACAACACATAAAATAATCTATCCAGTAATGGTAGCCAATTTAGCTGAGTCAGCATTTCTGTTTAGATGATGAGCAACTTCAAGAGGTGTAGTTAGAAACAATTTTTTTTCCCCCAAAAAAACGTTCATTGGATTATTTTGTTTCGCTATCATTTCATTCAGTCTTCTCCATATTTTTTCAGAGGGCTTCCGCAGGTCATAAAAAATCATTAAAAGTAATTAAATTATTATTTTTTAAATTAATGGCTTAATTGGCATTAAAATTCGTTAAATGTGTTTATTGTGGCATTTAAAATGCTTTATTTAAAAAAATGTTTATAAAAACAATTTCATCAGACATACTATATCATGATATATTTGCGTTGAACTGCTTCCAGTTGATCGCAAAGTTGTATGTTCAGAAAAGAAGCTTGAGTCGGAGAGAGACGAGGGGGGTTGGAAAACGAGGAATTCGGGACATGGCCCCAGCCTGTCGACGGGTACCTGTTGGTGGCATGAAAATAATTTCTAAGAGCATTAAAAGAGCATTAAAAAGCATTAAATTTGAGTTATTCATTCCTGTATAAACCTTGTTTCAGATTCTTTTTTCTGAGTCTTGTATAATTTTTCTTGTATAACTTGTGCTGTTACCTGATTTCTCTTTTCCATGCCTCCTTTATGCTAAGCATCTGTCCATGGACACCTTGTTTTTTTCTAATTGTATTTCTTGAGAGGCTCATGCCTTTTTACAACAGGCAGAGTAAATTTTTCAGACTTCATTGTAATAATCCTGGATCCTTCACTGATAAAATATTTGAATATTTTATTTATTTTTTTATCAAAATATTCTGTTTAAAATGACTTGTATTATCATCTAAATGCAATCGTTGGAGTTTAATTGGCTGTTATGTTTTCCTAACTATTAAAATAAGGTTATGGTAAGAAAAACCCACTAGCACTAACAGGTCTTCTGTCACATTAGTTAATATATAATCTAAGTCTATATACTGCTGTAATTGCATTAAGTTTAGCACTTTGTGAACAATAAATGTTGCTCCAGTCAATGTTTAGA
>NW_015152826.1:0-1045 GCF_000732505.1 Cyprinodon variegatus | reverse complement strand
ACCTGCTGGTGACCAAACCTGATTTATTTCTGTCAACTTTTTCTGATACTTTCATTTTCCGAACTGTTTTGATGAGATTAAAGCCTAGCTGGCCTTGAACTTTTTTTATTTTAACAAGAAGAAAACTGAGGTCATAGTGTTTGGACCTAGTCGCCCTTGTGAATGCATTATTATAGACCTAGGAGCCTTGACACCATATTTTAAATCGACTGTCACGAACTTGGGTTTTAAGGTGGACAGTGATTTTAAATTGGGAAAGCAAATTGAAGTGGTTGTCAGATCTTGCTTTTATCAGTTAAGACAATTGACAAAACTAAAACCTTTTCTTTCATGACAACCATTTGAAGCAGTTATCCATGCTTTTATTTCATTTTGATTTGATTACTGTAACAGACTGTGTCTGTCTTTGCTGTTTTACGTACAGCTGATGCAAAATTCAGCTGTTCGTCTTTTAACTGGAACTCCAAAGTATGATCACATCACTCCTGTCCTGGCCTCGCTCCACTGGCTGCCTGTGCATTTTAGAATTTATTTTAAAATTCTTATGTTTGTTTTTAAATAACCTGGCCCCATCTTACTTCTCTGAACTTCTTCACACCTACTTGCCTCCTCAGTCCCTCAGGTCAGCAGAACAGCAGCTCTTGCAGGTACAGAGTTTTAAGATGAAGCTCAGAGGGGCCAGAGCCTTCTCTATCGCTGCTGCTCGTTTATGAAACAGGCTCCCACTGCACATTAGGGAGGCTACCTCTCTGCAGAATTTTAAAGGGGCCATAGAATGCATAACCAAGTTTACATTGTCATAGATGAACGATAGTTCAGTGGTCGAAATGGACGTATAGAGAAGTTCAAGCCCCATCGACACCTCCTTTCTCTGCAAATCTCCCAATTCTAAACTTCCACTATGAAATGGACGAATTCAAACGAAGCACCGAATTGACCACAATCCAGGGATGTTGCCTTATTTGGTTCTGGGTTGTACTTTTGTGATGCCCCAAAACTGACATACAGTATATGCAGTGTTCCAGGCTGCACGGAGAAAGGGGTA
>NW_015152825.1:28337-31058 GCF_000732505.1 Cyprinodon variegatus | reverse complement strand
ACCGAAGAAATACTTTTTTTCAGCTCAACAGGACATAAGCAGTATTTGTTACTACATAGTACTGAAATATTAACAGCAGTAAACAAAATTAAAACATCATTAAATTTTTTTTGTTGTTTAATACATAAAAAAAGACTAGTTCTTACCATGTTGTGTGTTGATTCCTGAAATTTACACACATAAATATGTTAGACAAACAGGTAAGGTGAGATATTTTACAGCATCAGACGGAGACACAGATACTGGAACTGAAAAGCTTATCATTCTCCCCACACTCACAGTCACATTTCTATAACCTAGCGCAGAATTACCATTGGCTTCCATTCATTTCTAACCCATTTCAACAGCGATGCTGTGACCCATGGCCTACACCTAACAATTAGATATTCATACCAAACCCTATTCCCAACCTTAGTCCTAAACCTAACATCTAACCCTAAAACAGCATTTGTACCAATGTGGACCAGACATTGGTCCCAACAAGGAGCAAGCGTCCTCACTGTGTGCTAAGATTTATGGAAAATGGTCCTCACAACGTAACAAATACACACTTACACACACGCATACCACTCTTGCCAGGTAGTGCACATATTAGATATTAAAGATATCAGATACTAAAGAGCCTCGTTTCAAACAGTGCAAGATGACTAACCATGTCACTTTCATTATTAAGCTTACCATAAAACGATACGTATACAAAAGTGTAACATGGGAGTGCAAAAATAAGATAATTGAAAAAAATTGATTAAAAATCTCCATATCTTCATAGTTTTGCAATTTAACCCAAGATCTGTCAAATTTATTGCAACCTGAGGTTTTTTTTTTAAAGGAAACCTACTTTATTCGCAAGTCAACGTCATAAGAAATGTAAGCAGGGCTACATTTGATTCGACGTATCACTGCAGCAGCCTAGGCATCTGTTTTGAGAGATAAGCCATAGTACCTCTTAACATCCACCTCATTTTGGGAAATTCTCCTCTGTTTGTTTACTCAAATGGAAAAGCAAATAACTTAGAAATTGTAAGTCCAAATTACACTTGTGGTCCATTATTTGAAAGCTAACATCATGAAAATGGGGTGAGTAAAACACAACCAAGCTGCATCAGTTCAAACATGACTAAAAGTAGTTTTTTATTCTTGTAAATATTAGGTCTTTTTTGAACAGCAGTGATAAAGACATGCTTGCTTGTCGTGGCTTCTTTGTCATATTTATAATTTACCATGCTGCTATGTCTGCGTTCCGTGTGCTTTGGTGCTCGCTGTGTCCATAAATAAACTTGGTGGTTGAATTGTGTAGAATCTAAGCTTTCCAACGACGTCTAACATGTCTACATTGGTAAACACTTTACGTGTGTAATTTTCATGCATTCTGAGTTATTAGTTGTAAACACTTTAAAACAGCGCTGGCGACCCGGGTGGGTTTTGAGAGGTTAAATCCAAATAGCTCTGTTGGATATGAGTCTAGAATAATGACCACAAACCACTGGTTATCAAAAAAAATATGTGGTTAGAAATAAACTAAAAAAATTAATGTAAAAGAAAAAATTTATTATTTCTGTATTTTATAGTTTTATCCAAAGCAGAATAACCCAAAGATTTTGGTCCTGATTTAAGCAATTACATTATACATTTCAAATATAAGTTTAGATTCTTTTTAAAAGTTCCTCAAAAATGGCAAGAAACTATTTAAGTTAAAGTTAAATAAAAAAAAAAAATAGACACAAAAACCCCTTTAACTTCCATATAGCTGTGAAGATCAGTTTTATGATGCTAGAATCTGGAAAATGATTGCAATCCCCTTTGGGATTAATAAAGTATCTATCTACACCACACTTTTTTTTTTACCACTGAAATACAACACACGTTTTAGTGAATACAGGCAGTGAGCATAGCCTTTTTCCTAACAGCATTTAAAGCAAAGAGTAATATAAATTACCAAGTATGTTTTTTTTTTTTACCTCTTGAGAGGAAAGCAATCATCACAATGATCCCACATGCAAACTGTTGAAGAGCCATCTTGACCAATAACTAGTTCCTCTTGGCTTCAACATTAAATACAGGAATTTTTGTGTTCAGCTCCACCCAGAGTGACATAACATTTAATAAACTGTTCCCGTTACCAAGTATCTCTGACAGGTCCAACTGGTTTGGATGAAAAACAGGATCACCTTGTTGGTAATGAGTTTTCACATTAAGCTATAGACAATTTTTTGAACAGGTTAGGTTATGTTGTCCGGGAAGAGAACTTAGAGGAAGTGAGACATGGTTGTTTAAGTTTCATGCCTATTCCCTCTTAACAATCGCTCTTCTAATTAGTCTTTTCATCAGAGCTAGCTGGAATGCAAACAGGGTTGGGACTTACAAATGCTTTTTTTGTAGTTTGTATATCAGGACGAAGAGGTCAGAGTGCAAGGAAAAACAAATTTGCTGTTTATACTTGAACAGTTCTAAATAATAGCAACTGAATATAATGCAATTAAAAAAGAGGAAAAAGAAATTCCATTATATGGAGTGTTTTTGATTTTCTTTCTTTCAGTTAATGTTGTCATGATGGCTAATGGAACCAAGCCCATATGCAGAACACTCGGAGGCAGGAGAAAAGTTCAAAGGTTTATTTAAGAAATGTAAATAATAAACAAGTCCAGGGTTAGGGAGACAGATCTGGATTTGGTTCACCGCTGATCAGGAGATGAGCAGAGCTGCAGAGAGGGGGGAAACCTT
>NW_015152825.1:11886-28292 GCF_000732505.1 Cyprinodon variegatus | reverse complement strand
CCTCATTTTGGGAAATTCTCCTCTGTTTGTTTACTCAAATGGAAAAGCAAATAACTTAGAAATTGTAAGTCCAAATTACACTTGTGGTCCATTATTTGAAAGCTAACATCATGAAAATGGGGTGAGTAAAACACAACCAAGCTGCATCAGTTCAAACATGACTAAAAGTAGTTTTTTATTCTTGTAAATATTAGGTCTTTTTTGAACAGCAGTGATAAAGACATGCTTGCTTGTCGTGGCTTCTTTGTCATATTTATAATTTACCATGCTGCTATGTCTGCGTTCCGTGTGCTTTGGTGCTCGCTGTGTCCATAAATAAACTTGGTGGTTGAATTGTGTAGAATCTAAGCTTTCCAACGACGTCTAACATGTCTACATTGGTAAACACTTTACGTGTGTAATTTTCATGCATTCTGAGTTATTAGTTGTAAACACTTTAAAACAGCGCTGGCGACCCGGGTGGGTTTTGAGAGGTTAAATCCAAATAGCTCTGTTGGATATGAGTCTAGAATAATGACCACAAACCACTGGTTATCAAAAAAAATATGTGGTTAGAAATAAACTAAAAAAATTAATGTAAAAGAAAAAATTTATTATTTCTGTATTTTATAGTTTTATCCAAAGCAGAATAACCCAAAGATTTTGGTCCTGATTTAAGCAATTACATTATACATTTCAAATATAAGTTTAGATTCTTTTTAAAAGTTCCTCAAAAATGGCAAGAAACTATTTAAGTTAAAGTTAAATAAAAAAAAAAAATAGACACAAAAACCCCTTTAACTTCCATATAGCTGTGAAGATCAGTTTTATGATGCTAGAATCTGGAAAATGATTGCAATCCCCTTTGGGATTAATAAAGTATCTATCTACACCACACTTTTTTTTTTACCACTGAAATACAACACACGTTTTAGTGAATACAGGCAGTGAGCATAGCCTTTTTCCTAACAGCATTTAAAGCAAAGAGTAATATAAATTACCAAGTATGTTTTTTTTTTTTACCTCTTGAGAGGAAAGCAATCATCACAATGATCCCACATGCAAACTGTTGAAGAGCCATCTTGACCAATAACTAGTTCCTCTTGGCTTCAACATTAAATACAGGAATTTTTGTGTTCAGCTCCACCCAGAGTGACATAACATTTAATAAACTGTTCCCGTTACCAAGTATCTCTGACAGGTCCAACTGGTTTGGATGAAAAACAGGATCACCTTGTTGGTAATGAGTTTTCACATTAAGCTATAGACAATTTTTTGAACAGGTTAGGTTATGTTGTCCGGGAAGAGAACTTAGAGGAAGTGAGACATGGTTGTTTAAGTTTCATGCCTATTCCCTCTTAACAATCGCTCTTCTAATTAGTCTTTTCATCAGAGCTAGCTGGAATGCAAACAGGGTTGGGACTTACAAATGCTTTTTTTGTAGTTTGTATATCAGGACGAAGAGGTCAGAGTGCAAGGAAAAACAAATTTGCTGTTTATACTTGAACAGTTCTAAATAATAGCAACTGAATATAATGCAATTAAAAAAGAGGAAAAAGAAATTCCATTATATGGAGTGTTTTTGATTTTCTTTCTTTCAGTTAATGTTGTCATGATGGCTAATGGAACCAAGCCCATATGCAGAACACTCGGAGGCAGGAGAAAAGTTCAAAGGTTTATTTAAGAAATGTAAATAATAAACAAGTCCAGGGTTAGGGAGACAGATCTGGATTTGGTTCACCGCTGATCAGGAGATGAGCAGAGCTGCAGAGAGGGGGGAAACCTTATGGATCCAGAGGCTATTGGCAGACCGAGGGTTGAGGGCTAGCAGAGGTTGAGCTGAGTGCAGGCAGGAGGAGAACTGAGAGCTTTGGCTGAGGCAGTCTGAGTTCTGGCAGGCAGGTTCCAGGTTGGGAACACAGTGCAGGCAGGAGGAGAGCTGAGAGCTGTGCAGAGGCAGTCTGAGTGCTGGCAGGCCGATTCCAGATGAGCTCTCTCTCTTTCTAATGAGCTGGGCAGAGACTGTCTGAATGCAGGCTGGCAGACTCCAGGTTTTGATCTCTCTCTCTCCTGAGAGCTGGGTTGAGACGGCCAACATGCAGACTGGCAGACTCCAGGTTTGGTTCTCTCTCTCTCTCTTGAGAGCTGGGTTGAGACGGTCAGAGTGCATGGCTTACTGTGTGCTTGCAGGCAGATCGCAGACAGAGTCTCTCTCCTAGTTTTCCTCTGAGGGCGGGCAGGCAGCAGCTGACAGATGAGGCCCTCCAGAGTTCAACAGAGAGTGGGCAGGCAGATCACAGCAGAGAAAACTCTCCAGAGTTACTGGTAGTCAGGCTGGATTTATCTGTGAGACAGAAAGCGGAAACAGGATCAGGCTTGGGTCATAAAAATTCGGAAGACTCAGACAGGCAGGTTGGCTCAGGTTTTGCTAACCGTTACTGGCAAACACTCTGGTGTTGGAGTGTTAGTCTCCTCCTCCTTAAGTAGGCCAAAGGCTGATGAGGAGATTAAAGACAGGTGTTGCAGGTGAGCACAAGCCCTCAGGAAGGGATCCTCAGCGCCCTCTGGTGGGCAGGCCTCTGGATCCCAAGAGACAGCAGAAGCCCTCAGGAAGGGATCCTCGGTGCCCTCTGGTGGGCAAACCTCCGGATCCCAACAAATGTGATCTCCACATTTTGCCATTTTAAGTTCACTTCGCATTGCTTTTTATCTTAAAATGAGTTTTCCTTTTCCCTCAAATGAACATATGTAAACCTGTATATTAAGGATGGGGAAAAAAATCTCACATTATTCTTGGTTTTAAGAAATAGAATTGTTTTTTCCGTAATCCTTATTAATAAAATAAATAGAAGCTATTTTTTTAAAATGCCCTAAATGCAACAGTTTTATCATCATATTTGATTATTTATATTTACAAATATTTGTCAAAATTCTACACTTTCAGACCCAGTCTGGGTCTTGCAGGGTTCGACCTTGGCAATTGAAGACCCTGTCCTGACTTCATCCCTGTCATTTACACATTGAGTCATTGGATTGTTGTTCTCTCCCTGTGTCTGGCATAATGCATCCAGTCTCTAGCCTCAAAGTGTAAGTGCAGTGTAAATCTAGCCTTTTGGCCTCCTTTTATCTAACAACTCATAAACAACTCACACATGCTTTGAGCTATTAACATTAAATCTCAGTTTGTAACTTATTAGAAGTACCTCTACCAAATTATATTGATCCTGTTGCAATTGGACCTCCAAGTTGCTACTTGGCGTTCAAAAGATCCCGCCGAGTTGGGTCTTGGTGCAACCAATAGGAGCCTTGTCACAAGTCTATAGACAAAGTTTTGAACAATATTGTCTGTCTCTATTGAAATTGTGGAAGTTCACAAATGTGGCCATTCAAAGCCCTGCCTCAAAAAGTAGCGGTCCAGTCGGAATAAAAGCATGTCTGTGCACTAATCTCTGGCCCCTGCCCAGATGACATATTCAAATTTCAGACCCAAGCAACTTTTGGAAACATAATTTGTTCATACAGGCTTTTCTGATTTAAATGGTCTAAAAGGCAATCTCAATGCCTATTCTTTGGATCTAAAATGGCCAATTAAGAAAAACCACTGGGATTTGGGTTATTATTCCACTAGATTATTGCTCTGGGACTGCTGGGATAATCTGACCCAAGTTTGGGGTCTATGGGCAGAAAATGCTGTTTTTTGTTTTTTTTTTAAATCAGAAACTTCTGATGGAAAAGGTAAATATTTGAGAATTTGTATCATAGAAGGTAAAAATATGTCTCTTTCTACATTTTCTTTAAAAAAATTAGGATATAAATGTAAAAATAAGAATAGTTAATATATCGGGAGTTATCCGTCCCCTGACAATAATTCTATTCAATTCAGTTTATTTATTTAGCTCCAATTCACAACACGTTATCTCAAGGCAAAGGGTATTTGTTTTTCACAGTGATTTGGTTCAAACCTCTGTAGTCTATACAGGGTCGAAGGGATCCGTCCTTTTTTCCCACGAAGAAGAAGACCGCTCCGAGGAGAGAAGATGAGGGACGGATTATGCCGGTTGCTAAAGACTCCCTTATATACTTTTCCATAGCCTCCCTCTCAGGCTTAGAAATGTTGCCGGGCAGAGGAGCTCCAGGACGGTGTTGGGAGCTGGAGAAGTTCCACCTTTCTCCAGCAGAGTCCGCCGTGGATCCTTCTGAGTGAGCCTTCTGCACAGCTGCAGCCCATCAGATCATTAGAGGATCCACTACATAAGCTGTCTTCAGACCTTGCCTCAACGCCGCAGTGTTGATCCAGTTGGTCAGCGCCTAAGCCTAGACTCTCAGTGAATCTTTGTGACTTTGAATCCAGCCTGGATTCTAACCCTTGTCTCTGTCTTCCAGGAAACCAGTTTCTCCTCTGTGGAGCTCAGGAAGAGCTAACCTGCCGAGCCGACCCTCAGAGCCAAACCTGAAGAACCTCAGTGAACTTCCATGCAGCTCAGAACTAAGAGCTGGAAAACCCAAAGCCAAGGTCTGCTCAGTACTAGAAGTAAGACGCTGAAGCAGCTAGCAGACTCTGCTGATCAACTCCTCTCCAGATCCAACAGTGACAAGATCTACAAGAACCCTCAAGGTACAATCAGTAACAATCAAGAAAGCAAGCTTCAAAGTGCAACGCTAACTGAACTGTCTCTCACACAGACTCCGGTGAACCAGTTTCCAGGCCCGAACCAGAACCAGTTAAATCAGTGTGCTTGTGACCAAATAAACTTGTTAAACTTTTACTCCTGTGTCCGCCTAGTGGTGTTCTGCATATTGGGGTCACTCTTCGTGCACCCATCATGACAGATGGAGGTCTATGGCACAGTCGTATGGTCTGTGGGGAGGCAGAGAACAGGCTTTGGATTTACTAAATACCTGGAGGAGGTTGTGGTAGTCGGCAGAGACGGAAGAGAGATCAATGGTGTCTGACTCAATAGGTTCCTGAACCTGGCAACCTGGGGGAACAGCAGATCTGAGACAGTGTGAGTGACAATAAACAGACCATGAGTCCACATGTCTGTTGGTCCAATCAATTGAGGGATTATGAGCCTGTAGCCATTCGAAACCCAAAGTTAACGCTGAGTTAACAGCGTCTTACTTCTAGCGTCTTACTTCTTGGCTTTGGGTTTCCAGCTCTTAGTCCAGAGCTGCATGGGAATCCAGAGAAGAGTCTTCAGGTTTGGCTTAGAGGGCAGGCTAGGCAGGTTAAGCTCATCCAGAGCTTACAAGGGAAAACTGGATTCCAAACTGGATAAAACACTGCGGCATTGAGGCAAGGTCTGAAGGCAGGTTATATACTGGTGGATCCTCTGATGATGAGATGCGCCACAGGTGTGTCGAAGGCTCAGCTCAGGAGGATCCACGGCGGACTCTGCTGGAGAAAGGTGGAACTTCTCCAGATCCCAACACACCTGTGCTCTCGTGGATGACATTTAACTGTTGTGGTGGCTGTGTGGGTTGATTAGCAGTGTTCTTGAACTCAGTTACCTGTCACAGCTGCCTTCTCTTTTTCTCTTTTCAACTTGCGTTTCCTCTCTTTCTTCTAGCTGGTGTTGTGACAACGGCGTAGCTTCTTGTTCTGCAGTTATGTGTTTGTCTTTCTCTTATAGGGTTTGGATTTTTTCTCTGAATTTCTCTTGTTCAGTCATTATCTTAAGCAAAGCCTTTGTGGCTTTATACTCAGCTGCAGCTTCGTCTTTTGGCGGAGGAGCCATTAGAGACAGCTATACAGGCTTTAGACAGACTATGAACTGAGACACAAGCTAAGCTAGAAGATGTGAATACAGAACTGGCATCAGGCCAAACTATCTCCTCCTTATTTGTTCCCTCAACATGGCACTGGATGTTTTGCAAAACTACTTTAGTCACTGATGTACATTTGTCTAACTTGGAACGCATATTATGAGGTGGTCCATCCTTTGCTCTGTACTGGTCAAAAATATTGTTAAGAGCAGCTAGTTCTCTTTGCACAATGTCTACGTGATCTTCAAGCATGTCAAATGGATCTTCTTTAATAACAGATTTTTTAGCAACTTTAACTAATGATTTCCATCTGTCATAAGTACTTTCAAAGTGACGTTGCAACCCCTGTAGTTTTTCTTTATGGAATTCTCTTCCTTTTCCTGTTAGCATGCATGGTCTTTCACTTCTATGCAGCTCTTCTTGCCCAGATTTATCTAAAAATGTACCATCTACTTGCTCTGCTATGGCAACCGTTTCTGCATCAACAACTATTTCTGTGTCATTCGTTTCTGACATTTTGTTGCACTTGAAATGTTATTGACTTTTACTCCGTGAAAATCTCCATTTCACTTGACTTAAATTAACTCTGAACTTTGTTGCACTCTTTCCCTCCCTGTTACCTTGTTGTGCTGTTGTTGTTAGGCTTCACACAGTTCCTTGTTGTTACTCCCTCCTTGTGTCACTTTCCAGACATGAACTTAAATGTCTGGCTTCTGCACGTCTTTATGAAGAAGCAACAGATAAACGTGTGTCCATTAATATTTGCAGCAGCTTGGTCTTGTCATGGACGCGATGCGTCCACCAGAGGGCCAGGAATCATGCAGCTCCAAGTTCGACTATCACTTCCTCCTCTTCTTGATGGCAATAAAGAGTTTGTTACTGCTGGTGTGAAGTCAGTTTTATTGCAAATCTTCCTATAATTTCTTTGCCACCGACACCAAAACCACCGTCAAACTAAAATACAAGATCAACTTAAGTGAGATGGTGTGTGAACAAAACAACATAAAAAATAATATAAATACATATAAACATACTTTGCATGCTGACCCTTGCTTTTGAGGTAGAAATGAGAAATAAAGGACTTCTTAAACTTAAATTTCTTTGTACAACTTCTTGCCTTTATACTGTGTGCATCTTTTCTTCTGGTTTTCCAGTGAACATTCTAGATTCAAATTCCTACATACACCTTTTAAAATAAGAGTTGTAATAACAAAAAATGTGCAAAATACAAAATAAAACATGTAAACTAAAAAATATGGCAGTAAAACTAAATATATGACAGAGAGAAATCTAAATTTTCTGACCACAAGTTACAATAACATTACTGTTACAGTAACAGTAATATAGGCCTACAGCAAGGTACTGCGCATTGTTATTATTGTTATTGCTAACTGTCCATTGTTATTAACTTTTGTAACACCGAAGCAGAGCCTAACTTAATGGTGTTGTGTTTGGTATTAGGTGTTTTACAGCTTTGTGTTTTTTATTGAGGTGATTGGGGTTTCACATTTTCGGGGCTGCAAACAAGCAGGATCTTACAATTTGCGCCCTGGAAGTGAAGGAGTGAAGGTGGAGTTGCTAATTTTAAGAATATAATAGATAATTTCTATTACCAGTGGTGGAGGATTTATTTGAAATCATGTTTATTTAATTATTATGTACTACTTTATATTTCTAAATGAATAAATGGTAATAATTTTTTTTTTATACCGCAACTGCTGCAGTCATATCAGCCGTCACCCTACAGCATATAGTCTGACTCTTTAGGCAAGGTCTGATCTGCATATTTCTGATCTGTAAGTTGTGATGCTTCCCTGTTCCACAGCATCACTACCTGAGCTTAAAATGGGTCATGGTTCAACGACACAAACCAATTCCATACAAGATATTGTTGAACACTTACACTTAGACAAACGTTATTGTCATTTCGTATACACAGTGCATCCATTTCGATGCATACAGCTTTGCAACAGTGAATGATCAGCTTACAGCAGTGAAATGCACATTTTCATTTTTAAATTACAACAGTGGTCAGAAGAATATGGTGCAAATGCAGAAAAACTGTTTTATTTAAAGGGACTTGAAATGTAGCGTAAATATGATGTTTACAAGTTTGATGCAGTCTTGATTTGTGACTTGGTTAGAGTTTTAACAGTTTTATAACAGCTGGAAAAAGGTGTTGCAGAACTTGCTGGTCCTGCAACGAATGCTGCGAGAGCTTCAGAGCTGCAGAGCTTCTCTGCCCTTTTGACCAGTGAGGTGGTGTTCAAAGTCCAAAAGGAAAAGGAATTTGGTGCTGCTGATCACCTCTGCAGGTGAGCTGTTAATGAGCAGTGAGTTCAAAAGCTCCAGCTCAGAAAACTCTGAAATTTCTTCCTCCACCCAGAAAGCCATTCCCTAAAGAACTCACCTGTACTTCAACCAGCCAATCGATCAGTATCGCCCTCATCTCTGGGCTGAGGTTCGGCTGCTTGTGCATGTAGTTGGAAAGGATGAACTTTTCCTAAAGAACAAACCTATGAATAAGGAACCTGCAGCACTCTACATTTACATAAAATCCATAAAGCATGCAGAAAAAATAGATAGTCACAAAAGAATCCTAGAGTACCTCACCTCTCTCTGTTTGAGGTAGTCAAAAATGTCCTTTGCATACTCGGGGGAGAGGTAAAAGCTCTCACAGTTCTCAGAGTCGATGTTGAACTCTTCAGGGATCTGGAGAAGTAAGAGCAGCTTGGAGTTAAAACAGCAGGAATAATTTCCAACACACTTGAGATTTAGTTTATTAACATAGCACCAATTCACAACACATGTCATCTCAAGGCACTTTACAGTTCACCAGATCTTACAGTCAAATTGATTCAAAGTGTTCTATACGAGGAAAACCAGTTGATTGCATCGGCTCATTGACTCGAAGGAAATCCCTCACACTAAGCATGCTTGTAGTGACAGTGGAGAGGAAAAACTCTCTTTTAATAGGAAGAAATATATCGACTGGGGTTCAACTTTAAAGTTGTAGGGAAACGGCTTTTCCAACTGTTGCGCCTCAGAATTCTCCCGAGTGGTGCACGACTTACACGAGTGAATAAAGCAAATTTTAATTGTCATTTATCAAGAGGGGGGGATTGTTATGGCGGAAGGTTCGCAAGCAAGTTTGGTTATGGCCAGTGTCTAGGAACCATCTTGCTAACCAGTTAGGAACTTAGTGCTAGCATTGGGAACTTTGTCCCAATGGGAAATTCCATTGGGACCAAGTAGCACTAAATTGCACTAAATTGGTGACTTAGAAACAACACTGTCAAGGAACGCTATGGACAGAGGAAACATGCAAGAGGAGGAGTGTTTATTGTCGGAGGTCGTGGATGAGACTCCGCCGTCACATCTTTATTTAGAGGAGGAAAGTGGGGACTAAATTGTTGTGGAAGAGGACGCCAGGGCGGCAGAAGCTTGGTTTGGTGTAAAAGGCTTTCAGCCGTACATGTTTGAGCCCTTGCCTCGCAACACTGCCAGTTCTGTTAGCTCTACGCCTGCCAAAGACACAGACGTCCATCCCTGTGAACACAAATCTTTTTTCTAAAGCACTATTTTCTTCACAGCAACAATTATGATGAGTGCAGCTCATAATTCTATGAATCCAAATGAGTCTTTGTATAAGTTCTGTCCTATCCTCAAGCTTTTCCTGAGAGCGAAGATTTCCTCCTTCAGGGTTCGTACACCTTTTCCAAAGTCAAAATCAAGCACTTTTCAAGCACTTTCAAGATCCATTTTAAAACCTTTTCCAGCACCTTACGGAACCAGTGTTGCGCAGATGACTGCCTGGGGGGTGGGGGGTTCGAAATGAATACATAAAACTAAATCCTATCTTAATTTGTCAGAGCAGACGAGGCAGATGTTTATTTTCTATTATCAGTTTTAATCAACTACTTACCTTTACACATATAGTTCACCAATGATGAAGACGACGAAGATGTTTTTTTCCCCCCACACGTCTCCTTGGATTATCAAAGAAATTTACTTCTCTGCCATGGCGTAGTAATATAACCAACCAGAGGGTGTCGCAATTCAGTATTATCAGCCGTAGAGTTCTCAATGCAGTTTTAAGGTCTGGGCATGGCAATGAATTAAAACATTGTTTTTTTTTGGAACGTTGGCGAGGGAGTTTGGCGAGACGGCCGCCTCGCCAAGATAGTGCTGCTGGAAACACTGCAATACTAACATTACATTATCACACCGTACTCTCAGTCACTCAGTAACTTAGCCTGTGAATTCCTAGCTAGCAGTTACTAGCGTAAACAAATAGGCGCTAACGTTAACGTGTACTAGGCTACTTCAGTTGGCTTACTTTAAAGTCAAAGACTTACCCTTCATGTGACTCGAGAGCGCAGACTCGCCTATTGCAAAAAGCTGCACATCTTTTTTGCATACTTTACAAGAGGCAACTCATGGGGTTTGTCCCCGTTTAATTCATTATTTGTATTTTTCATCATCCAGCCAACGTTCATTGAAACGACAACCTCCCGGCATGGTGCAGTAGTGGTTTCATGGAGGCGGAGTCACACATGGAAATAGACTGGCAGATCGCAGTCACACAAATGCGCGCAGNTTCCCTAGAGATGTCCATTGAATGCAAACTCATAGCCATGTCTCGATGTGTAGAACACTACACCGTACCTTTAATTTGGTTCTAATAACAGCAGATTGTTGACTAGTTTGTCTACTAGTAATTACTTCAGTTTTATTTTAATATGCTGATCATAAAGCAATGTTTACACTGTGATATGTCATCGGCTGATCTTTAATAAATGTTTTAACTAGTGTGTCACACTCATTTTGAATTGACATTAGCTTAGTACAACATTAAGTAGCTTCTGATGTAGTTAAGCTACTGTTAACACATTAGTGTAACGTAGCTTGCTATAATTCTTTAGGTGGTAGCTTTGGTGTAGTGAAGCTTAATTTATTGTTGAGTAACTGATAGCTTAGCTCACTACACTGGACAAGTAGCTTGCCCAACACTGCTTACATCTGATGCAGTTACATAAGAGCGCTGACTGCTGTAAATATACACCAGCTAAGGTTTACGTAGATAAACCCTGTGAAGAGACAGCAATGTAAAGATATAAAGTATAATTTTTTGAGATTTACTGTAAAGGATGGGATGATCAGTCTAAGCTATTTTTCAACAGAACAGATGGTAGCAGAAATTGTTGGGATCTGGAGATCTGCCACCTTTCTCCAGCAGAGGGCGTCCCTGAGTCTCCTGAGCTGAAGCCACCAGCACACCTGCGGCTCATCATCTCATCAGGAGACCAGCTTTATAAGCAGCGGCTGTACTTCCCTTCAGTGCCAGTGTTAAACAGTTATGGTTAGCAAGCCTGAGCCAAACCTGTTGCCTGAATCTCTGACTGCTCTGAAAGCCAACCTGATTCTAACCTGCCTTTGTCCTCTCTACCTTCCAAGTAAGACCTTATTGACTCAGGAGCTCTGGAGGAGCTCACATTCAAAGACCTGCCTGCCTGCTCTGTGAAGCCAATCCTAAAGATCAACAGTCCTTATCTGCAAGCTAGTTCTAAGGAGAGAACTAGGAGAACAACTCAAGGTCTGAACCTCTCAAGTCTGAAGTCAAGCCCTGCCGCTGCTAAACCCTCTGCTGAACTCTCAGTCTCTGGACCCTTCTGGTTCCCTCTCTCCAACGCTCAGTCTGAACTACCATCAGGTACAGATCAATCACAAGCTCTGTCAAGACTCATCTGCTACTTGGCTAATCAAACTGTCCCTCTCTGCAGAGAGCCCTGTGTTTCCAGTCCCGGACCCGTTCCAGTATCAGTACAAATAACTTTATTGTGTGAATCTCTCAATAAACAGTCGTTAACTTTTACGCTGTCTCCGTGGTGTTCTTCATTTGGGTTGAGCTCCTTAGACCCAACATGACAGAAATGATAACCAAGCCTGTGACAACATGTAAGTTGGTCAAGTTCTAATGTTTTTCTTTGGAATGTAAGATGTAAGATGATTTTGGAGGGTGTTAAGATTTATTATTTAGTTATATCTGCTACCACTTGGCCCAAAGCTTGGTTGAACACACTTTTCCTCCCCATCCTGTTTTCCCTTAAGTGAAGAATACCAACACAGTCAATACTAAAATGATGAAAATGAAAACAATATGCCATTTTAACATCATTTTTGAAGGAGTTTTATTAGCCATTTCAACACGTTACAATGAAACAAAAAATGTTTTGTGGGTTCCAGAGCAGCCCAATGTCAAAGTATTTAATAGTAAAAACAGCTATAAACAAGTTGAATCATAAATATTAAAGGTAAAGAGGATGATGGAGGAAGTGGTGCTTCTAATTTTCATTCGGTGATATGTTCAGTAATGATGTCCTACGTGCTCGTCCCGTTAGCTATGTTTTTCTGTGCATGCGCACTTTCAGGTGTATATACGTGCTGTCCGCTGTGTCAATAGGCTGTCGCTGCCCGACAGCCGCAACTATTAACAAAGATGGTGCAGGCACCATGCAGTGGAGGAGGAGTTACGTGACCAACAGAGCAAAAATCAGTGATCATCTGCCCAAACGGTAAGTCAACTGAGTTTACTATAAAGTCCACTATACAGCCCCCGCTCTATATAGTGATGGAGGGATTTAGGGGTTAGGGTGGTCGTTCGGACACAGTAAGCTTGTATGAGCTATGAAAACAACAACTTTTAAACAGAGGTACACAAGGAGACATGGGCTTGTGTATGTTCTTGCATGCACATTATTTCTTTAAGTGGAGAGGGCAGCTGTTTTAAACAATGTGTAAATATCTTCCACAATACCTTTAATTAAACAAGATAAAATATGATAATTTGAGCAATCATATAAAATACATATAGATAGTGTCATGTTTTTCACATGTTTGGCCCACATGCAGATCACACTCGGGAGACAGGAAGCAGATTCAGGTATTTATTTAAGCTCACAAATAAAGGCAGACCAGTGAGAGCTCCTCTTACAGCGCAGCCAGACACACCACAGAACAAGCTGCAGGTGTGTATCACCCCCACCAGTCAACTCCAGTCACCTGTGGAGAGAGCAGAGGCAGAAAAAAGCACAACGCTACCTGCTGAGTCCTGACACTCCCCCGAGGAAGACGTGGAGGGACGAGAGGCCAGGAAGGAATCATTAAGAGCAGGATCAGGGACGAAGGAGCCGGATACCCATGACCGCAGCCCTTGGAAGTCCTGGGTGGGAGGAGCGGGTTCGGTTGGGAGCACAATGTGCTGGAAAGCACGGGTTTGACACGGAAGACATGGAAAGTAGGGTGGACTCTTGAGTGAGGAGGGAGGCGGAGACAGACAGCTGAGGGACTGACGATGGCCTGGATCTCATAGGGACCGGTGTAGCGGGGGGGCCAGTTTGCATTGGGTGGACCCGGAGGGGATGTCCTGGGTGGAGAGCCAGACTCGATAATTTGCAAATTTGCTGTTCTGGTCAGCAGTTCTGTGGAGGGCCTGGATGGTCTGGAACCAGATCTGCTTGCAGCAGCGGATATGATGGTGGAAAGAGGGAACAGCGATCTGTCTAACCTCTGCAGGAAAGAGCGGAGGTTGATAGCCCAGAGAGACTTCAAAGGGGGAGAACCCGGTGGCAGTGGAAGTGTGGCAGTTATGGGCATACTCGACCCAGGGGAGGTACTTGCTCCAGTCCGCTGGGTTGGTGGAAGTCAGGCAGCGGAGAGCAGACTCCAGCTCCTGGTTAAGCCGTTCTGTCTGCCCGTTGGTCTGCAGGTGGTACCCGGAGGAAAGGGAATACCTGGCCCCAAGGGCTGCGGCAAACTTTCCACACTCGAGAAATGAATTGGGGACCACGGTCAGACAGGATGTCTTGTGGGATGCCATGCAGGCGAAGGACATGCTTCAGCAGGAGCTGGGCAGTCTGGAGGGCTGATTGGATCTTACGGAGGGCTATAAGATGCCAGGCTTTGGAGAATCGGTCAACGACCGTGAGTATGGTTGACAAGCCCTGAGACACTGGGAGGCCAGTGATGAAATCCAGAGCAATGTGGGACCAAGGGCATTCAGGTACAGGTAGTGGCTAAAGAAGGCCTGCTGGAGGTTTATTTGAGGTCTTATTTTGAGAATAAATAAGGATGTCATCCAAGTAGACAAAGACAAAGAGGTTCAGAAAGTCTCGAAGGACTTCATTTACAAGGGCCTGAAAGACTGACGGGGCGTTGCACAGGCCGAAGGGCATAACGAGATATTCAAAAAGCCAAGTGGGGTCTTGAACAATGTTTTCCACTCATCCCCCCTGGTGAATCCAAACTAAGTGGTAGGCGTTGCGCAAGTCTAATTTGGTGAAGATAGTGGCGGATTGGACCGGTTCAAGAGCAGAGGAAAGAAGTGGTAGGGGATACTTATTCTTAACAGTAATCGAGTTTAACCCGCGATAATCAATGCATGGGCGGAGGGAGCCGTCCTTCTTCCCCACAAAGAAAAAGCCAGCTCCAAGTAGAGAGGAGGAAGGACGGATTAGGCCAGATGCCAGGGAATCCTTTATATATTTTTCTAGGGCCTGTCGTGCGGCCTGAGAGATGTTATAAAGGCAGCTGGTTGGCAGAGGCAGGAGATCGATTGCGCATTCATACGGTCGGTGGAGGGGCGGGGTAATGACTCAGCCTGGGCTTTATTAAAAACCAGCTGTAGGTCATGGTATTGTTCAGGGACCAAACTTAAATTAACGGGGTCCACATCGAAGATCGTATGGAAGTAGGACAGATGGTAATTGGTGAATTGCATGCAGCGAGACGGGCAGGTCGGAGACCAGGACTCGATGCGTTGGTCAGCCCGGTTAATGTGTGGGCTGTGTTGTTGTAACCAGGCATAACCCAAGACGAGCGGGGCGTGTTTAACAGGAAAAACGAGAAAGGAGGTTAACGCCCTATGGTCACCTGAAATGATGACCTCCAGGGGCTTGGTTTGATGAGTGATGCAGGGAAGACTTCCTCCGTCCAGGGCAGAAACCTGGAGGGGAGTGGGTAACAGAACGGTCTCAACCTTAGCCTAAAGAACTAAGGCTTGGTTAATCAAATTAAAGTTGCACCCTGATTCCATCAGGGCGGAAAAGTTAAAGTTTTCATCGGCCATCAGTATGGTTGCTTGTAAACAGAGACGAGGAGATGTGGGGAACGAGTCCTCAGCGTGGTCCGCCGGCCTCCTTGTTACAGCCGACGGTATCGGCCTTTTGGCCGTTCTGGGCAGCTATTAATAAAATGCTCGGGAGACGCGCAGTAGATGTGTAACCTAGCATCTGTACGGTACTGCCTCTCCTCTGGAGTAAGGCGTACCCGGCCCACCTGCATGGGTTCCGGGGAAGAAGGAGGAGCAGCAACGGGTCCGAGATGGTTTCAGTCTGGGGATGGAGGGAGCGGCTGAAGAAAGGACTGTCTCTCCATTCGACCCCTTCCCCTAACCCTCAACCGGTTGTCTAAACGGATGGCCAGCGCGATCAGATCGTTCAGGGAGGTTGGTTCCTCAAGGCAGGCTAACTCATCCTTGAGAGGTTTATCCAATGCCTGGTAGAACACAGATTTAAGAGCGTGTGGCTGGCATGCTGGCGGCTGCCAGCATGCTGACCTCAATCGTAAAATCTGAGACGCGCCTGCCGCGCTGCCTGAGAGTCAAAAGGCGCCGGGACTGCTGTACCGGATCCATCAAGGCCGAAAAGATCATTTTAAATTCCTGCAGGAACTCATCAAAAGTGCAGCGGAAACGTCGGCAGTCGGGAAAGCGGGACTCAGCCCACCTCAATGCTCACCCTGTTAATAGGCGCAGTATGAAAGAGATTTTTGCCTCATCTTGGGTGTACCTTCGCAGAGAACGATTGAAAACAAAGGAGCAGTAGAACAAAAATCCTCCAGAGTCCCCGCTATCCCCAGAAAACTTCTCAGGGCTACCCGACCCCGGATAAGCGGAGGAAGATGGATGGATGGATGGATGGATGGATGGATGGCTTAACAATTCCTGTAATGACAAAATAGAACAATAAAAGAAATGTCTCATCATCGGGATTTGCTCCGTGATCAGAGGAAAGGTTACTTGGCGCCGAAAAGTGGTGAAAATTGGAAGTTCAGTTTAATATAATATAACTCTGTGAATAGTTCCGTCTGAAATGAATGAAAATAGTTGTTTTAATGGTTATAGAGTCAGATATGTGGCGGTAATGTTTGGTTTATCTAAAGGTTTGTATCTGTTACTGTGTAAATGGGTTTGGCTGTAATTTAAGGACAGATTCTAATAGATCTGCAGAGTGGGAACTATAAATCTGATAGGATTTTAATTTTTTTATTGCTGTTTTGCACAATATGCTTAACTAAGTATTTTTTGTTGTTGAATATTAGAGATTTTGCAGATATATTTTGTACATACATTGTCTAGATTTACTTATATATTTCTAACTCTTTTATAGAATAGAAAATCCCTTTATTGTCCCACAGTGGGCAAATTTAAAGCAGCAGAAAAATTATTAAAAATGGTCACACAAATGTGGACCTTAGAAAAATGTATAGGAATAACATAATAGGGAAGAGTTCAAATATAAACAATACAATCCTGTAAAGTGTTTTAACAATATAAAACTGGAGAATAAATAACCAATATGCAGCTATGGACATTTTTACAG
>NW_015152825.1:10516-11360 GCF_000732505.1 Cyprinodon variegatus | reverse complement strand
ACCCGGGACGCCCGGGACAGGACGTGAAATACGGATATGTCCCGGGAAATACGGACGTTTGGTCACCCTAAATAACACAGATTGAAATGTTTATATCTTGTTTCTATTCTTCAGTGGACCTGGCACAACTACAGAAAATGACCACAGCGTTGACCAGTATGAACGTTCAGATATTGGAGACACACAGATAAAAGGTATTATGATTGCTAGAAAATGTTGATAATGAGAAAACATTATCAACATTGTTGATTGTTGATAAACAAGTTGTTTTAAGTTGCGAAGTAATGCAATTGTAGGAATACTTTAACCAGTAACGGGAAAGTTATCAAAATTGCAGTGTTTGATAAGTAATAAAAAGAGTGTACAATTAATAAAAATAAGCAACATTAGTTGCCATTGACATGCATACAATAGTTATTTTGTAGTGTGTATTTTTGGGTCTAAACCTGTACCACATGTGTTAAAAATAAGAATGGTACCCTCTATGAAAACCTTACCAACTTTTATCAATTGGTAAGGATCCAAATCAATGAATGCTCTAAGCACATGCTTGGAGTCTAAGGGAGTCTTGTTAACATTGTGATATGATAACTACAAATCTGGTGTTATTTGTTTTCAGTGCATTTAATATTTTACAATAAAAATACAATTTACTTTTAAGTAAATTCAGTTTTGTGCACCTGGTGAAATGTGTTCAGTGAATTTAATAATTTACGATAAAGACACAACATTACATTGTTTTGTGGCTCCTCCACAGATTACAAGGTTCACCTGATTACAAAAATTATTTTCTTTTCCAGATGAACAACAAGGACCGTGTTTCGATGTAAAGACAACTGAAGAG
>NW_015152825.1:7889-9535 GCF_000732505.1 Cyprinodon variegatus | reverse complement strand
ATTTGCCCAGAAGCATCCCAGAAGGTTGACATTTGTAAACCCATTATCATCATCATAAAGTTTGTAGTAGAGAACAATATTCTTTGTCTGGTTTAACTGTTTTTTTTTTATTTTGTTTTTCAACAGTTTATCTTGTTAAAATATATTCAAAACTCCTGTGTCTTACTTGAACCATACTTTAACCCAAGTCCTTGGGGGTTTTTTTTAATTTCATGTTCTGTGTAAATATAATTTCAGGAAATAAAGAAACTTCTTGTTTGATTAATTGTTGATAAGGATAATTTTTTTCTTCAAACTACCTTTTAACCTTGTGCATGCTTTAAAAACCAAGAGATCCTTTTTTAATTACAATAATGTAATCATGCTAATTCTACTTATGTTCATCCATTAAAATTATCAATTAAAAACCCTTGGATGAATAATTAGGGTAGTGTGAAAGAGTGAAGATGGTATTCTTTGGTCTTTTAGCCTCACATTGTCTTGACCTGTGACCCCGTGACCCCATGACCCTTAGGTGCGCACCCCCCTTTGAAAAATCCTGGATCCGCCCCTGGTGATCAGCGATCAGCTGGAGACACCAGACGAGCCCTGGGGAAATGCCCGGAGCAGGTTCTGAGCAGAGGGAGCGATCACACAAGGTTAACACTCTGGCATCCTCCAGCTGTCAGAGAGCTCCTCTTATAGCGCAGCTAGACACACCGCAGAACGAGCCGCAGGTGTGTACCACGCCCACCAGTCAACTCCAGTCACTTGTGGAGAGAGCAGAGGCAGAAAAAACCACAACGCTACCTGTTGAGTCCTGACAGATAGAGTCTACAACATTGCAGGAGTTGTAAATAAAAAGGGGCATTTTGAGGCTTTTTGAAGGACCGTGGTGACTGTTGAAGTAAGGGCAACTTACCAGAGATAATTATGTATTATTTTGAAAATTAACCGGATGTTTTATTTTGTTTCCGACATCTGCTCTGTACAAACTTGTTCCAGCAGAAATATAAAACAGGTTCAGCATCCAACACAGAAAAATTGAACGCTGAATAAGACATCGCTAACATATCAATTCCATGTGTTGAATGTTGATTCAACTGCTTTAGATTAATGACAACCGGTTAAATAATCTGTGATACAATGTTCTCCTGCTGTCCAAATTGCTCGCTGGGCTGAAATCTCTTCTCAATAAAATGCCTGTTTTTCTCACAGGCGTCAGCTAGTGTCAGCTGTGTGCAATGGCTCCATCCGCAGGTGTCTGTATTTCTCTCTAACACAAGCCTGTAATGTATGGAGGACCAACTCTGCCATATTTAAAAATAAATACAGAAATAAATAAGTGCTCAATAAATGTATAAGCATACAATTAATTGCCAACAAAAAAGTGAGACATAAATGTATATAACTCTTAATTAGCTTCTTTATTTATTTGCCTTTGTAATATTTACCTTATTTATTTTTCTGTCCTTTATAATCTTCAACTTTATTTTTTAATTACTTTTTTTAAGTAATATTTATGTGCATGTTATTATATTTTTGTCTGTTTTATTCTTCCTTTGTATTTTTTTACCTTAGTTATTGCTGTGATTGCAAGACTTGACAATGTCCTCCAGAGGGAAGACCTCCTGGGCTATGTTGATGACCCTCTGCAGAACTCTTCT
>NW_015152825.1:1389-5872 GCF_000732505.1 Cyprinodon variegatus | reverse complement strand
CTGGATTCTTGTGAGTGTAGTCATTGTTCACTTTACAATAAAAAAGAAATAAATAACCAAACAGTTTTGAAAACTTCGGTATTCATTCTTTTCCTGCTTTGTGTGTCAACTAATGCGGTTGCTAAGTAACATAGCCTACAGCGGTAAATCCGCCAAAAGGTAGACCTGTTGAATTCACAGCCAAAACAACATAACTTCCGGTCTCCTTATTTTCACGGAGCGACCTTGAAAATAAGGAACCAGTCTAGGTAGACCGCGTCCTTGGAGGATGCAGCCCATGAATTCAAACAGAGCCTATATCTCACTCAAATCGCATCATAAAAATATGCACTCTGTGTCCTGTAGATAAGAAGATGATGTAAATAGCCATACCAAACATTGCGGGCTAACAACCGAGGAAATAAGTATTAGAAGTAAATATTAGCATGATGCTAAAAGATTGCTATGACCAGCTATACTTTCAGATATCAACAACCGGTTGTTATGAGTGATTTTGTCATCCATCCATCCATCCATCCATCCATCCATCCATCCATCCATCCATCTTCCGCTTATCCGGGGTCGGGTCGTGGGGGTAGCAGCTTCAGTAGGGAGCATGAGACATCCCTCTCCCCAGCCACTTGGGCCAGCTCCTCCGGAGGAATCCCAAGGCGCTCCCAGGCCAGCCGAGAAACATAGTCCCTCCGGCGTGTCCTGGGTCTCCCACTGGGCCTCCTCCCGGTGGGACATGCCTGGAACGCCTCACCAGGGAGATGTCCAGGAGGCATCCTAATCAAATGCCTGAGCCACCTCAACTGGCTCCTCTCGATGTGAAGGAGCAGCGGCACTACTCTGAGTCCTCCCCGGATGAGTGAGCTCCTCACCCTATCTCTAAGGGAGAGCCCAGACACTACAGAGAAAGCTAATTTCAGCCGCTTCGTCCGGGACCTCATCCTTTCGGTCATGACCCAAAGCTAATTACCATAGATAAGGGTAGGAACGTAGATCAACCGGTAAACC
The DNA here is from genome assembly GCF_000732505.1 of Cyprinodon variegatus. Lineage (NCBI taxonomy): Eukaryota > Metazoa > Chordata > Actinopteri > Cyprinodontiformes > Cyprinodontidae > Cyprinodon > Cyprinodon variegatus. The sequence goes on along the minus strand of NW_015152825.1, from coordinate 4,873 downwards.
GAGAGCTTTGCTTTTTGGCTCAGCTCTCTCTTCACCACCACAGAGCGGTACAGGGCACGCTTCACAGCAGACTCCGCACCAATCCGCCTGTTGATCTCCTGCTCCATCTTCCCCTCATTTGTGAACGAGACCCAAAGATACTTAAACTCCTCCACTAGGGGCAGTACATCCTCCCCAACCTGGAGAAGGCACTCTACCCGCTTCACACTCAGCTGCGAACCGCTCCAGTGAGAGCTGTAGATCACGCCCTGATGAAGCCAACAGAACCACATCATCTGCAAATAACAGAGATGCAGATTTCTTTGCTGCACATAGAAATTCTGTCCATAAAAGTTATGAACAGAATCGGTGACAAACAGCAAACTTGGTGGAGTCCAACTCTCACTGGAAATGAGTCCGACTTATTGCCGCCAATGCAGACCAGGCTGTGACACCGGTAATACACACCCTAACAGCCCCTATTAAAAGGCCTGGTACTCCATACTCCCGTAGTACCCCTCACAGGACCCCCCGAGGGACACGGTTGAATGCCTTATCCAGATCCACAAAACACATGTAGACTGTTTGGGCAAACTCCCAAGCACCCTCCAGAATCCTGCTGAAGGTGTAGATCTGATCCAGTGTTTCACGGCCAGGACGAAAACCACACTGCTCCTCCTGAATCCGAGATTAGACTATCCGACGGACCCTCCTTTCCAGAACCCCAGAATAGACCTTACCAGGGAGCCTTAAGAGTGTGATTTCTCTGTAGTTGGAACACACCCTCCAGTCCCCTTTTTTAAATAGAGGGACCACCACCCCAGTCTGCCAGTCCAAGGGAACTGCCCCTGATGTCTGTGCAGTTGGTCTTCTCCAATCTGCCACATCATCATATTTTAAATCATTAGCAGATGATTAGATATCCACAGCTCAAGCCTTATCAAAATAGAACACCGCTCTCATTCCATTTCCAAATCGTTGTCATGTACAAAATGAATATTGTAATTGTATATCCAGACAGAGGAACTGTCCTAATTAGATTAAAACGTCGGTTCTGACGCGCAACAGGCAGCCCATACCAGGGCTTCATTGATAATTATCCTAACATGACACAGCTCATTGGTTAATTTGTTACGCGTATAGCCTGGTCCCGGTCTTGTGCGAAATTCTATTTCCCTGTGAAAATCTGTTCCCCCTGTGTCAGGAGCGCTCATTGCAGCCAGAGAGGCAGGCGGATCTGACCATTTTCAAGGCGCTCCTGATCATTTTTCGGTAAAAACAGCTCATATAACCATGTCAACTATGTAATATTCAGTTTAATCGGTTGCTCTTTTTACAACTTTGTAAAATAAATACATTAACGAGATCTTCTTACGCTGTTTTGTGTGTTTTTTTTAAACACCAACAGAATCGTTATTTCTCAAACTTTTGTCCCTTCGGCCTGACAGAAATAACCGTCAGTCACCAAACAGATTTCCAACACGTAGTGTATTTTTAATTTTGAATTGCTGATATAAGAGGATGGAAACTGGCTGCTAGCAGAGCACACAAATTTAGACGTCCTGTGTAGATGAGAGTGTAGAATTTATGGTTAATCCCTTTCTAATATGATAAATATGACAGATTGCTGGATTAAGGACATTTCTAGTATTACATATCACACATATCAAGATATATAGAGAAACAGTTGCTCTTTATTTCCCAAAGATATGGGAGGAGGAGAGGAAAGAATGGATGTTTTAGCTGCCTGAAATAATCTGATCCCCCTCCATAACATGGGAAGAAAATCACCTGCAAGTCTTTAACTGTGCTAATTTACCTCACCATCAACAACAAATCCTGAGGATTTGGTCATATTTACTCTTTATTAGCAAAAAAAAGGGGAACTATATATTTCAGTTTACTGAAATAATCTGTTCCCCTTCCATAACATGGGAAGAAATGTATTTACCTGCAAGTCTTTAACTGAGCTTATTCCTTTCTTCATCAACAACAAATCCTGTGGGTTTCGTCATATTTGCTCTTTATTTGCAAAAAATAAAGTTGGGGAACAGATTATTTCAGTACACTGAAATAATCTGTTCCCCCTCCATAACATGGGAAGAAATTGAATCACCTGCAAGTCGTTAACTGTGCTTAATCCTCTCCTAGTGTTTTCTGTTTTAACTACATACAACTTAATATAATATGTAATATAATATATAATAATACAACTTCAAACTATTTCTTTATTTTTTTCCCCAAGTTATGGGGGGAACTAAATATGTGAGGTGGCTAAAATATATTGTTCCTCTCTAGGAAAAAAGCAAATAATGATCAAATTTGACCAAAGAATTTGATGTTGATGAAGAGAGCAATAGGCACAGTTAAAGACTCGCACATACATGAATTTCTTCCCATGTTATGGAGGGGTAATAGATTATTTCAGTAAACTGAAATAATCTGTTCCCCCCTTTTAATTTTGGTAAATAAAGAGTAAATATTACCAAATGCACAGGATTTGTTGGTGGTGAGGGGAATAAACACAGTTAAAAATTGCAGGTGATTTAATTTCTTCCCATGTTATTGAGGGGGAACAGATTGTTTCAGTAAACTGAAATATATGGTTCCCCTACTTTAATTTCTGCAAATAAAGAGTAAATATTGCCAAATGCAAAGGCTTTGTTGGTGGTGGTGAGGGGGAATAAGCACAGTTAAAGACTTGCAGGTACATTTACTTCTTCCCATGTTATGGAGGGGGAACAGATTATTTCAGTAAGCTCAGCCTCTCTGGCTGCAACGCGCGCTCCCGACAGGGGGAACAGATTTTCACAGGGGAACAGAATTTCACACAAGAGCGGGACAAATGACGTTTCGACACTGTTGTCATCTGACGATGTTTAATGATTAAACCAAAGCCAAGAGTAACGGGTAACATTTGCTTTAAAAATTTAAGGAATAGAAAGTACAGATACTTGTGTGAAAATATAACTGTCATGAAACAAGGACAGATGGACCCAGTATTCAAGGAGACAGTCAGTAGGCAAATTCAAAACATTTATTTAATGAAAAACAAAACTAAAAGGGGAGCTGCTAGGATCTGTGACTCTTGAATGCTGCAGGATGGGGGGCGGGGCACCGCCCAATCTCAGGCACTCTGGCTTAACAGTCCAGTTCAAGAGAGTCCCCCAGTGCTGCAGTCCCAGAGGTCATGCTGGAAGCCAATCCTGGTCAGGGATCCAGAACAGACAGGAACAGGCAGGATTAGGCCTCTTAGAGCTCCCAGGCGGGTTCAGAGTCTGACAGAGTCCGGAAGCGTGACCACCTGGGCACGTACAGGAGCAGACAGGATCAGGTGCAGACAGGCAGGCTCAGTGGAAGAGGGTAGCAGAGACAGGACGTAGAACCAGAACTTGATGCAGGACCTTTAAACTGTTCTCCTCTTTGGAGGCAGGTTTACTGGGATAAAAACTGAACCTCCCCGCGTAAAGATATATATATATATATATATATATATATATATATA
>NW_015152825.1:0-1219 GCF_000732505.1 Cyprinodon variegatus | reverse complement strand
AAGATGTGATTTGGATTTTAATTTTTCTTACATTGTTTAGCAGTTGGAAAATACATACATGAATCCTATCCCATTTGTGCTTAAATACTTAAATACATTTATTGCAAAGAAAATCTATGAAAAATGATTGAGAAACAAATGCATTACTTAACCTTGGCCCCCTCTGTCCCCGACAAAAAAGGCTACTGTATGCCAGGGCACTGAACAGTCATGTTTACATGGTAAAGACAGCCTAAAGGCAGGGATGTTTTACTCAAGTCAACATATAAGCTATGCAGGAACCTGTGAAAGCTGCACATCATGTTATTGTGTATTATTTTTACATTAACTCTTCTGCACAGCAAGCAAATGAGAGGAAGAAAACCAGGTTTTAAGTGTTTGGTTGTCTTTCCTTCATCAGGTTGCTGTGACAACCATCTCAGCAACAAGCAGAAATGCCCAGACTTCTCTCCCCATATATCGGGCTTCCCAAGCTGCTCTTGGGGATACTGACGTGTTGCAGCGCAGTATGTCCTTGGTTGTCCACTGCTTTTTCTTCTGGAAAATAACTTTGTTGTGTTGTCTTTGTCCAGTTAATTTGTGTATCTCAGAACATTCTCACAGTGTTTCTTCAGCCATGTTTGTAAGCTGCGAATCAAAGATCATGTATGTCGTTTTATGTGCAAAGTAGCCTACTCCATACTACTGGCCTTTAACAAATAGAAAGCCCACAGATCAAGGGGACTTGTTGTTGTTATTGGCAAAAGTGAAACTCATCGTTTTTCATTTCCAATTAAAGTTATTTCAGTTATTGAGACTAGACTAATATAAAACAAAAGTGAAGATGAGCTCAATCAATTTCATAAAAATACTCTTGAATGAAATTAATTACTTATCATCTACTGAGAGAAGTTACACATGAAAAAGCAATAATCTTTTGTGGTCAAAGAGGCAGTCCTCCCACGCAAAGCATCACCATATGGATGCTAGACTTGTGCTGGATTCCATAATCAATCAGCCGTTTGTTGTCTTCCTCCAGCCTTGTATTTCCGAATATCAAACTCATGTCACTCACCAACCATTCTGCTCTCACAAACATGTAAACACACAAGAAGAGGGGGTGGGGGACAAATAACAGTGATTATTTAGCAAGAGACTTGATCCAAAATAAAGGCCTATAACATATATATTTTTTGTTTAAATTATAGTTTTCGTCAAAAATGGTTACGTTACAAACAGC
>NW_015152824.1:30218-31105 GCF_000732505.1 Cyprinodon variegatus | reverse complement strand
GTTGGAGTCCATTTCCCTAAGGCTTTATGTGAGGACTAAGTTTCCCCAGTCTCTTCTCCCCAGTTAACCCAGTTTAAATACTGGGACAACTGCTGCAGAGCCTTTTTAAAGGAGGAAAGCATCACTTGGACCAAACCAGCGGAACATGCCCTGATCAGAAGGTCACTGTAGATACCAGAGCAGACATGTAGGCTGTTCCTGGAAACAGAAGCTGGATGCAGTCAGAACCATCAGAACCTGAACTTCACTTCATTCCAGAACCATGATCGTCTCTGCAGACGTCTGCAGTTCCAGCTGTGTGGGAGGAACATTTGTAGAACTCATATAGAACAGTTTGGGCTGGAAGTGTTTGGAGAATGACTTAATTTTTTCTGCAGGAAAGGATTCCTGTTATATTGATGCTGTGAATACACACTGAAGGAGCAGACAATCTTTAGGCCAGAGCTACAGATGAAGGTATGAAGGAAAGGTTCAGGAATTACAGCTTTTCTGATGGAAAACTCAGATTTCCAAGATTAAAATTAATTTCATATTTTAACCAAAATAGCTTTAAGAACAGATGAGACATAATACATTTATCCAGGATCAACCTGTAGACAAATATGACTGAGATGCGACTGGTGGTTCTGGAAGCTGTTCACATGAACCCAGCTGCAGACGTCAGAGAGGAGAGGGATGTTTTGGTCTCCCTCTAGATCTTGTTATCTGGTTGATCTGATGTCAGAGAATAAAAACAATGGATGGATGATTTGTTCTCTTTGTTTCTTTCAGTTTCTCTCAGTTCAGTATTTTGTTCTCCTCTTTCTAGTAACTATCCTTGAATTAAAGTTTTTCCATCATAGTATGGTGTGTTTTCCAGAATCCTACCAGAACACTGAAGAGCAGCA
>NW_015152824.1:26459-27624 GCF_000732505.1 Cyprinodon variegatus | reverse complement strand
TCCAAAGGCAGCGTTACTGAGCTGCCATCTGGAACTCAGCGTTGGTCTGCAGCTCCGTCCCTTATTAAGGGACTGTTTGGAAAAGAACAAGCAGAGAAAAATGGGACTCTGAGCTGTTTGTCTGCAGAGCAACACAGCTGGTTGAGGATGCTGTGGAAAGTATTAGGCAGGCTGTTATTTAGAGTCTCTCACTCCATCATTTTACTCTGAATCATTCGTTCTGCATCAAATCTGTGACTTTATTACTGATTAGAAGGTAATGAAGTCAGAAGAGTTCAACCAAATGACAGCTGATGGCAGCAAGCAGGAAGAGAGATTTATTACTGTTCAGATTTCAACGTCTTAAAAATATGAACCTCTACTTGAATTAATCCTGAGATCAGAGTTTGTTCGATAAATCAGTAAATGAAGACGTCTTTGAGAGTCAGAGGCTGCAGTGCAGCTAAATCTGCCTGATAGAAACCAGAGATACTTGCAGCTGTAAACTGATGCAGGGACAAGTTTTACTGTTTGTTTGCAGTAATCATGCAGATTTCCCCGTTACACACAAAATGCAGTACAGTAGGTGGAAAGCACAGCCTGACAGTGATTTGTGCAAACTTTAACAAAAACAGCATCTGGTTCATAAAGTTCTGTCTTTATGAACCAGAATCCATCAAAGAGCTGAAAGAATCTGAGAGATTCCTCCAGCTGATGATCTGCTGAGGGCCAAGTTTTCAGCCAACAGCTGCTGGAGAACAAGCTTGTTGCTGCCAAAGCACTAAGAGTACTAAAGTACTCTTTATGTTTGCATATAGATTCAACCTAAAAAAAACTGGTGGAAATACAGTGAAAATAAGACAAGGTCCAACTAAAATGTTGTGAAAATCTTCACATCTTCCGGCTCCAAGTTTCCAGTAAAGTCTGTCTCCTCAGATCTAACAAAGACATGAAGGACGACTGAAGACTTTTGCACAGTCCTCAATCTTCAGGGAAAGGAAGAATATGTCAGGACTCCAGAATAAAAAGCCACTAGTGGAAAACGTGTGTGAAGTGTCTCAGTGTGATATGCATGCTCAGTAATTTGCTAAGGGTGTTGCTGCACTTCTTTCCCCTCCAGCAACGATGGCCGCCATTAGAACAATCTTAGCTCCTGGACATGGAGCTGTGTGGACATCTATGCAGA
>NW_015152824.1:23075-24273 GCF_000732505.1 Cyprinodon variegatus | reverse complement strand
ATTACCTTTCTAGATTTCGATTTTTTTCAGTGCAGCCCTGAACGTTTTCCCCTCTGTAGCCCAGCAGCTTTCCTTCTCAGTGTTTTTGGGTCCAACATCCCCCTCTCTGAAACCTTTTTCCTAATGCCTGAAGGCGTTGGTTCATTAAGGTGGAAACAGCGTCCAAAGCAGCCATTAATGACTGAGCTGCAGCCTGCCTCTCTGACCTGAACGCAGCTGAAGAAATGAAGTCTGAGCTCCATTTCAAAGACAAATCCAGATGCTTATCTGGGCTTCTGGACCTTTCAGGACAGGCAGCCAATGAAAATCAGTTTAACATTCTAAACCTCTGATGGTTTGAAAGAAATCTGATTGTTAACCAAGAAAGCTCAGTTTGGATTTCCATATTTCCCTCTAACTCCAAACCATGAGCCCACAGCACCTTTGATGGGTTTGAATTTGGGCTTTAGCCAGAATGTCTGTCAGAGGTGAATATTTGGATCAGCAAACAGAACCTTTGGAGCTCCTCATTAAAACTTCTCCTTGTCGAAAAGCTGCAGTCTGGACATGCTTCTGCTGCCGTCCTCTGAATGTGGAGCAGTGGAGCAGCAGTGGGAGCGCCGCTGGAACAGCTCTGGTTCTGAAGAGAGGAGCTCGCTCTGCAGAAACAATAAACTTATCAAGTCTCTCATTTCAAGTCCAAAACCTCTTATCACACTTAATACAAGTCAAAACCCTCTATGAGATAAATTTAAGAGAAATTACTACTAGTTTGATGACAATGGTTCTCAAAAATGTGAAGTATAATAGTCTTGAAAACATATTTTTCTGATTACTTACTTAAATTTAGGATGCATTTCTATCAAACTAAACAAGTAATTTATGAAAACACAGAAACAAAATCCCATAATATCTGAAACTCTGCTTGGTTTTACTAAGGAAAGATGTTTCAATTTAAATCTAATCAATTTTCAACATAAAGTTTTTCACATCAAGAAATGATGGAGTCCATTGATGACATTAGAAATAACCAAATATAATCAAATTGATGCCTGCTTCTGGATTTGCTTATCTACTGACTGCAACTAGATGTTTAATTTGTTCAAAATCCATGTTATTTTATGAGAAAATATGATATTTATTGACATATAAGACTAACCTGCTAAATTCAGGGCAAATAAAAGAAAATATCACTTATATTCAGATTATTTTAGCAGTG
>NW_015152824.1:18344-19392 GCF_000732505.1 Cyprinodon variegatus | reverse complement strand
TTTACTAACCTTCAGCTGCTGTCAAAGCTGCGGCAAATAACTGAGTCTCGGATATTAAGGTTCACCGGTCAGGAGCCAAACTCCGTCCTATCCACTAGGGGCAGAGTTTAGCGGGAACAGCTGTTTAACCAGCAACTCCCTGCTATCATCTTTGTGTCTCTGTAATTCAGTGTGATCTGCTGATGACCTGGCCATGCCCTTTGCTGGTCCGTGATCTGCAGACAGAGGCCCCCAGGTCTCCGCCTGTCCCTCCTCCTCTGCTCGGGGCCTCTCTGAAACCGGCCACTGTGGTCTGCCTCCACATTTGTGGCCAACAAATTAAAAACAAGTTGTAACGCTCAGAGGGATGATGGATGCCTTTCTGCTGCTCTCACACGAGCTGGAGGGGAGAAGAAGGGGTCACCCTGCAGGGTGGACACGCAGGACATTTTTGCAAACAAATACACAGTTAGATCAAGTGTTTGACATCGAGGTAGACTGTGGTCCTGAGTGCACAGAGAGTCCCAGCATGCTGAGAGCAGCAGAGCAGGGTGGTGGCGCTGTTAGGGGAGGTGGTATATTTAGGACATGTTGCGGTGGAAGTTCGAGGCATGCAATGTTTTTCTCTGAGTCGGAGGGATGAATGACAGAGCTGTGATGTGGGCTGGATGAGTTGAAATGTCCATTTTGAAATTACAGGCAGCTTAGTCGAGGGAGGGAGATGAACTTGTTTTTGTTCTGGCTCATTGCAGCAGCAGAAACTTCGCTCTCAGCTCCGAAATAAGAGGCCACAACAACGTGTGTTCAGCTTTAACAGCTTTCCAAAGGAAAACCTCTTCTGCATCTTATGACCTATCTTATCTTTCTACTTTCTGCTTTGCCTTCTGCTTTGATCTGCTTTGCAAAGCCTATGACTAGGAGGCCAGGATAGGACTTATTGGGAATTCCCTCTCCTAAGCCCTCTCCCAAGCCGAGCCTACTTTGCCAGTGATTCCAATGTACCCCACAGAGGTGATGTTCGGCTTTTCTGGTGATTCAGAATCAGAATCAGACATACATTAATAATCCC
>NW_015152824.1:15743-17076 GCF_000732505.1 Cyprinodon variegatus | reverse complement strand
ATTAATAATCCCAGAGGGAAATTACAGTTTCAGTACAACCGTTAGTCACAATACATCACATAGATTAAGATACGGATTAACTGAGGCCAAGCTGCCAGGTTTCTACTGGTTACCTGGCTGCCCGCAGGTCCAGGAGGTTACCTAGCGCTGCCATTGTCTCTGTGTAGGGTTGGGGCCACATTGGGGAAAAGAGGGGAAAAAACATATTTCACAGTTTATCCTTGACAGGGTAGAGTTTCAGATATCAAAAAACCTCACACAAGAGTTAGAACCTTTTAGGAGCCTGTGTTTATGTGCATACAGATTTTATAACTCCACTCCGTTTTAATCCTCCAGGTTTGTTTTTTTCTGCTTTTTCTTCTTCCTGCTTTTTTGCTCAGAAAAACAGAAAGCCTCAGAGGTACCACTGCAGACAGATATCTGGAAGAGAGAGATTGTTAATCTCTGGTGGTTTTTCATTCTACACACCTGTTGACTGATTATCTGATGGACTTAGAAACATCTCCAGCTGCTGAATGAGCTTCCATATTTGTGGACAAAGGTTCCTCTTTTTCCCTGATGAAACAAACAGGATGTGTTTCTGGTTCTCTGGGTAAAACTGGACACCACACTGGAAATAAATCGAAATCTTTTTAAGTAATTTTTTCTTAAAATAAGTGCCTTTGTTCTTGGATTGAGGGGGTAAAATAAACATTTTGCCAATGGAGCAAGACAATTTACACTTAAAATAAGAAAACCCATTTGCATAGTCTTATTTCAAACGCATATTATCTAATTATCTTATTTTAATGGTAAAAATAATCATTCCATTGTCAAACTATGTCATTTACCAACTCAGATTAAGGGTAAAAACACTTAATTTAAGACATTTTTACTTATTTCTAGATTGTTTTTCTAGTGCAAGCTTTGTTTCTGCCGGAAAACATTGAGCTAAACAATAACTGGATTAATTTGGGAAGAACATGGAAACATGGTGCTGCAGGTGTTGGGGGAGCTTCAAACCCTCTCAGATTTATGTTTCATATCTCAGCTGACTTAAAACCATGACCTCTTGACCTGACCATCAGGAACAAATCCTAGCAGAAGATCACTTGCTTTCCCAACACTTCAGCAGACCTCCAGCCTTCCTTTGTCAGAGTTTTCTTTATGAGCTGCAGTGATCTGTGCAGCCAGTTAACACAGCCCAAAATCAGCCCGCTTCACAAGCTGTCATCTCCCATCACATATTTATTGCAGACTGACAGAAATGGAGACTTTCCTGTCTGTAAATCAGGGCTGTGTTTAGCTGTTTGCCTGTTTAGAGGATATTTCTGAGAATGTTTTTTTTTTTTTT
>NW_015152824.1:0-12759 GCF_000732505.1 Cyprinodon variegatus | reverse complement strand
CACAGGCCTCTTTATGTATAATTGTGTCTTCAAAGCAGTGGCTTTGTTTCAGTCTCCGGCTTTAAGGCCCATTTTCTGTTGCAGATATTTGAAGCTTTTAAGGCAGTCTTCATGGAGCTAATTTAACTTCCTGTTTCTTTTTCCCTCTGGGTTCTGGACCCTGCAGGAAGAGGACTTTATGGAGATGTTGAACTCTGCTGAGATAATGTAGAGTCAGTAGAGTCATATGCTTGAGAAGGTCATAGTGAACGATGACCTCACTACGGCCTTCAGGGAGCTGCAGTTGGTGCTGAAGCAAGTGGAGACAGACACACACTGGGTTCCAGTCAGCTGGACTCACTCCTGAGATCAACACTGACTGGGAAAGGTGGAAAAGGAAGGGCGACAATGTGCATTTTAATTTTCTTTAAGATCTCTTTTAGAAGATAGAGTTTGATGCTGGGAGGCTGATGAGAAAAAGACAAAACAGCACAGATTGGTGCTGATGGACCTGAGCCTCATCAAGCTAAAACTGATCTTTTAACTTTGGGTCAAGTTGGATTCAGACCCCAGCTGCTGTCTGGTTGGGATCTCCAGGTTAGATAAAGCCTGAGGGTTTACCGCTTCTCTCTTAATGTGGCTCAGGAAGCATATCTGGATCAAACATCACCGACCTGGAATGTTGAACAATCTGGACCTTCATAGAACCAGCGGTTCCTCCAGCATAAGAAAACCAGGACTCCATCTTTAGGGTGTTTAAAACATTAAACTTGTAGAAAACCAAAGGGAAGAATGTTTTTCTGTTTGGTAGATGGTTTAGAACTGATGTCAGTAAAGTAACTTTGAGAGAAAACAGGGATAAATGAACAAGCAAACATGTCTTCTGTCTTATTTCTGTGCTTCTAAAGAACTTTAGTAACTGTTGGTCCAAATGGAAACCCTCCAGCTAATCTCTCTAGAAATGGCAACAACTGTCATTTTATTTAAATGGAAATTAATATGTTTTCTATACATTTTAAGTACTTTTAAAATACTTTTTATAAAAATGTTTCACTTTAAGGGAAACGTGATATTAGCTGTAGCCCATCTTTCTTCCTAAGAGCAGAAACATCTCTTCGTTCATTGAAGTGTTAAGATTTGATTTTTCCAGCCTGGTTTTCTCCTAAAAAGCTTCTCAAGAAGTATTTATTTAGCTGTTGTACCGGTATGTTCCAGCCTGGAGCTGTTCGAATCAGTCCAGCAGACCAGCTTTGTCATTTATAGAACTGAGCACATCGGTCTTTAACAAGAACGTTTCACTATTTGTTTTATTAGGGTGGAGTTTTTATTTTTATTCATATAAACATGGTTTCAGTGAGGCTGCTAACAGCAGCTCAGCAGCAGATTTCAGGACCTTCAGGAAGTAGCTGCTCCTGATTTTATTAGCATCAGACGTTTATTAAAAGAGTCACTCAGTCTTACTGACTCATACTTAGATTCTATGCACATTTTTCTAAGCATGTATCAAAGAAACACTTTCATTTCTTCTGAAATGGTTTCTTAATTAAAAGTTTTCTCCTTTTATGGTTTTGTTTAGTTAATGTAATTTTTATGTAAACAGACCAAACTTTTCCATGACGGTGGGCCCTCACCCACAGCTGTCCAGAACTGATGTAATAACTTATCTAAATGATTGATCAGTGCTTCCAGAGTTTATTACTTAATTTGTTTTTACCTTTATGACACCTGGTCTATTGATCAGAATCAGATTTGTAGTTTATACAAGAGAGGTTTTGATTTGTTTATGTAAATTATGGTGTTAATCGGGCAAGTTGTATGAAATTAAACAAAATTTATTATTAAAGGAAATTAAACCTATCTGCTCTAATGTTGTGTTCTTTCTGTGTTTAAAAAGCTCCTGATGATCTGTAAGGAAGAACAAAATTAGAAAGGATTCCCGTTGTCCCTCTTAGTGTCACTTTAATTTACTTCAGAAAACAAAATATTCCATTTCATACGTTTCATCTTATAAATGAAATCACTAGAGAGCAGTCAGTAGTTCTTTTTTTAACAGTGTCCTGTCTGGCGATGGGGCAATAAGAATAATTGTCTTGATGCCAAAGAAGGGCCGAACAGATTTTGCTTTCACAAGTGGAGCATTATGGCTATGGCCACAGGGTTCCGCATTATTTATGCATATAAAAAGCTTTATTAAAATTCATGTAGGGAGTGTTACAGATTGTATGGACACTGTAATGTAAATAGAACAGGAAAGGAAAAGCAGAAAAGATGAAAGAAAGAGGAAATAAAAGAGAGACAATGGTAAAACACCTTCAGTCTACTTCATCATCTGCAAAGATATGTAAAAAGAACAGCACAACCAACAGATATAGTAAAAGAGATACCACAGAGTAACACCTTGATACTATTGCTTTACTATTGTTTGTGAGAGTCCACTTGTGCAAGTAAAGTTTATTCAAAGGAAAAATGCTCAATAGTGGTTGTGAGGAGCCAAAGACATGCCCCTCCAGAGCACTGAGCAGAGCGCCGGGGGAACAAACGCCCGAGACGTCCAAATGAATCCCAAGTGCAACGGCACCCAGGAGAGGCCAACCCAGGAAATCCGACTCCCAGCCAAGGGATGAGGATAGACGGCCTTGAGGAAATCCCCCAGCTGCCGCAGTGCTGGAGCCACCAGAAGCCGTGTGGGAGAGTCTGCGGGCTCCAGGGAGCAGGATGAGCTCCCCTCTCCTTCCATCCAGGCTCCTTTTATTTTGGCATCAATCAGCCTCTGCTGACACCACGCAGTGTTTGCACAGTGCAGTTAGTGCGCTCCGCCTCCTTAGACAACCGGCTTCAGCCCAGTGTGCTTCGATTGTTAAAGGGGGTAAATCAAATACCAAAACAATCCAACATAATTTTAATGCATGCACTTTCATTTATGTTTATATCTTAATAAGTAATTAATATAATAAAAGTTTGATCTAATAATCTAATCAAATTTTTGTTTTGGCCCTCGTTGTGTTTGACTTTGACGTGCCTGGTTTATAGCATTGTAGTGTAGCTCTCTGGGGCTGGATCTCCTCAACCTCACCAGAAACATAAACTGTAGAAGAAGACATGGTGCCTCAGCAGAAACCAGCAATAATTATCGATCAAATGTACTTTCCTCTAAGTGTATAAAACATTTCTAATAACTCAGACGAGTAAATATTCAGTTTACTCGGTAATCTGGAAGAATCAGTTGATCATATTCACTAAAAAAGTGAATGTGATCAGGTGTCCATATTTACAGTATGTTGATGGGTCTCTGTGTTCAAAACCATGTAGATAGGAAGTTATAATGTTCACTAAGATTAACAATGGTTCTGAGTAAGTTTGAAGTGACTCTCAGTGGTTCTGTGTAAGTTTGAAGTGACCCTCAATGTTTTTGATTTGAGTACCAGAGGTCAACCAGAGCTTTGTTGGTTTTTAATCATAATCTTCATGGCTAAAGCTGTCTTGGTTGTAGATTTAAGGAACACTACTAATATTTTAATATTATATCCAAAATATATCTAACCTCTTAGATCTCATTGCCTCCATTGTCCAACTCAGAGATATTTAAGCCAGAGATAAATTACCAAGTATTTCATCTACTCAAACTTTCCTCTATTTACGTATCTTACACTGTTCACTCAGATTGCTGTAACAATTGATTTCTGGACTCTCCAGACATGTTTTTCTGTTTCAATGAGCTCCCAATGGAGCGTCATCATTGGTAATGGACCCACTGGTTCTGCTTCTTAGTTATTAGGAAAAGCTGTCAGCTTGTACCTTAAGGAGTGTGTTGCATCAGCCCAAATGTTGCCTTTGATTTGCTCCCAGTTGAAGATGACAGAAACATGTGTTCACAGATCAGGTTGGTTAATGAACGGACAGGATCAGCCACATATACCAAAGTACTTAAGATGACTGATGGGGCTTTTCTTAAAACTTTACAGGTAATATGTTAGATGGCACAGCCCAGTATAAGCACACAGATGGCAAGTTTTCATCAATCTACACTAAATTCAATGAAAGGAGGCCGCCTGGCCTTTACTGAGATAACAAATCCCTCATTTCTCCTTTCTTCATGTTTCTCTGACATTCTTTGAAAAGTGAGCTGCCATGTGAGTAAAGACCAGCCAATGACTCGTCGGCTTGGTTCTGAACACCAACAGCCACCAAATCAAAAAGCTTCTCCATGTCTGTTTTTCCTCCTGTTGACTAAAATGGTATAACAGAACGCTCTGGAAGTTGGAAAATTGAGAGGAAGTAAAGCTTTGCTGGTGTCTCAGATCAAGGAGAATCATGTTGCTCTGTAGTACACTCTGATGAGTCCCTTTCTGTGTTTGTGGGGTATTATATTCATGTCCATAAATCTCTGCAAAGTCGTTATTTAGAGAAGATGAAGCAGCCAGAGAAGCAGGGCAGGAGGAGAGGTGGTGGAAAAGTCAGAGCAGCCAACCAAGTCTGAGAGACCTGCCATAGTGGCTCTTTGAACGTTCTACCGATGCAATTAGAAACTATTAAACTGAAATATCTTCATCTCTTGTCTCAATACACTGCAATTCTTTTTATTTATGACCCATATCCTAACCAGAGCACAGTCTGAGAACCTATGTCTGGATAATAAGTCTGATTGTTCAGCATTAGCATAAGAAGAACTCAGTCTGTGGACTCCTGCTGAGAACTCTTCTGTTTTTTTTTAGAAGCAGACTTTCTATCTGAGGCTCCTGCTGCTCTTTGTCTGCTGTTTCTCTATCCTGCATTTTGCCCAGCCTTTCATGTGGTGACTCAGTGCATAACCTTTACTTTACTTTACCATCAGAGCCTGGGTAGCTCCATTTCCCTCATTCTCTGGTAAATGCTGTCCACCATAGGAGACCATGCTTCTGACAAATAGAGCGTCAGGCCTGGAGCTTCCTCCAACTCTGTGTTCTCCACCTCATCAGCCTCACCATCACCTCATGTCTGCAACCAAACATCTTTAGGTCTTGTAATCTGCAGCTGCATTTCTCATGCATTTGACACATAAACAATTTTTTTTTTCATCACAGGCTCAGAAGAACCATCGGGTTCACATTATTCCCCAATTAATTCTGCTCTTCTGTACCAATGTGTGTCCAAGTCAGGTTAAAATATCTTATCTGTGATGTTGCTGATGAGCTGTGAGAAAATGAGAACATCAGAAAAGTCTGTCCAGTCTGAAAGACATGCTGGAGAAGTTCCTTCAATGTTCAATGTAACATCCTTCAAGCAGCCACCTTAACATGGTGGGGTTGTTTGAGTGCCCAAATGATCCTAGGAGCGATGTTGTCCCTGGCAGGGTCTCCCATGGCATAAACGTCCTAGGTGATGGGTCAGACTAAGAGCAGCTCAGAAGACCCTTAGGGAGAGAATTAAATCAAGGACAGTGCGTCAACCCTTATGGCTCAGCCAGGGCCCCACTCTGGAGCCAGGTCTGGGGTTGGGACTTGCATGGCTGTAGAGAAGTGGAACGTCACCTGGCTTGGCGAGAAGGAGCCTGAGTTTTTGCGGGAGGTTGGGAGGAACCAGCTAGATATAGTCAGGCTCACTTCCACAAACAGCTTCTGTTCTGGATCCCATCTGCTGGAGAGAGGCTGGATGCTCCACTTCTTTGTCGTTGCCTGCAGGAAGAGGTGGCGAGCCGGGGTGGCTTTGCTCATTGTCCTCCAGCTCAGTTGTCACATGTTGGAACGAGAGGGTTGTGCGACTCCGCCTTCAGGTTGGGGACAGGTCTCTCACTGTTATCTCAGCCTACAGACCCAACATTGGTGCAGAGTAGCCGGCCCTCTTAGAGTCCCTGGGAGGTGTTCTAGATGGTGCTCCAACTGGGGACTCCATTGTTCTACTGGGGGACTTCAATGTCTTTGGGGGCAGGGATTGTAAGACCTGGACTGGGTTAATTGGGGGGAACGGCCTCCCTGATCTGAACCCAATCAGAGTTCTACTATTGAACTTCTGTGCTAATCACAGTTTGTCCATAACGAACAGCATGTTTGAGCACAAGGGTGTCCATGTAGTTGTGTTATCTGATCTCCGGTCCCATAGTCGCACACTCAGGTGAAGAGAGGGACTGAACTGTCAACCGATCACCAGCTGGTGGTGAGCTGGGTCCGCTGGCAGGGGAGGAAGCCGGTCAATCCTAAGCATGTTGTGACAGTCTGTTGGGAATGTCTTGTGGAGCCCTCTGTTAGCGAGGTCTTGAACTCCCACCTCTGGACGAGTTTCTCCCAGATCCTGAGGGAGTTTGGAGACATAGAGTTGAAGTGATCCATATTCTCCTCCACCATTGTCGATACAGCTGCTTGAAGTTGGGGCCGTAAGGTCTCTGGTGCCTGTCGTAGGCACAATTCCCGACCTGGTGGTGGCACTCGGAAATAAGGGATACCGTCAAGCTGAAGAAGGAGGCCTAGCTGGCCTTCTTAGCTAGTGGGACTCCGGAGTCAGCTGAGAGATACCAGAAGGCCAAGGTCGCAGAGGAAAAAAATTGGGTCTGGGAGGAGTTCGTAAAAGCCATGGAGGAGGACTATCTGTCAGCTTCAAAGGTTATCTGGACAACTGTCCACCACCTTAGTAGGGGGAAGCAGTGATTCATCAACACTGTTTACAGCTGCAGATGTTTACTAGGGATGTCATCGATCCCCATCTCTTGAAAAAGGGGGATCAGAGTGCTCTCCAATATAAGAGAGATCACAATCCTCAGAGTCCCCGCTAAGGTCTAACTCCAGGGTGCTGGCGAGAAGTATCCGGCCAAAAGTTGAACCTCTGATCCAGGAGGAACAATGTGGTTTTCGTTCCCGGTTGCGGCACACTGGACCAGCTTTGTACCATTCATCTGGTGCTCGATTGTTCGTAGGAGTTTGCCCAACCAGTCCATATGTGTTTTATGGATCTGGAGAAGGCATTCGACCATGTCCCTCGTGGTGCCCTGTAGAGGGTGCTCCAGGACTATAGGATCTGGGGCCCTCTGTTAAGGGCTGTCACTTCTCTATATGACCGCAGCAGGAGTTTGGATTATATTGCAGGCAGTAAGTCAGACCTGTTCCTGGTGCATGTTGGTTTCCACCAGGGCTACCCTTTGTCACCAGTTCTGGTTATTACATTTATGGACAGAATTTCTAGGCACAGCCAGGGACTGGACGGTATCCAGTTTTGGATTCTCAGGATATCATCTCTGCTGTTTGTAGACGATGTTGTGCTGTTGACCTCATCAAACTAGGACATCTGGCATGCACTTGGGTGGTTTGCAGCCGAGTGTGAAGTGGCCGGGATCAGGATCAGCACCTCTGAGGCCATGGTTCTCCACCGGAGAAAGGTGGACTCCCTTCTTTAGGTCATTGAAGAGTCCTTTTCTCAAGTGAAGGAGTTCAAGTATTTTGGGGTTCCCACCCTCACCTATGGTCATATGATCTCTGTAATGACCAACAGGAAAAGATTGCGAATACAAGCAGCCAAGTTTCCTTCAACTGGGTTGCTGGGTAGACCCTTTGAGATCGGGTGAGGAGCTCAGTTACCTGGGAGGAGCTTGAATTACAGTCCTTGCTCCTCCACTTTGAAAGGAACCAGCTGAGGTGGCTCAGGCATCTATTTTGGATGCCTCCTGGATGCCTCCCTTGGGAGGTATTCCAGGCATGTCCTATTGGGAGGAGGCCTTGTGGCAGGCCAAGGACACACTGGAGGGACTATGTCTCTGAGCTTGCCTGATGTCTCTTTGGGGTCCCCCCAGAGCAGCAGGAGGTGTGTGTGTGCATCGGGAAGTCTGGGCAACTCTGCTTAGACTGCTGCCTCTGCGACCTAATTCAGGATAAAACGGAAGAAAATGGATGGATGGATAACATCCTTACCCAGTTTGACAATTAGAGAGGAGGCACTTAAAGGATTTATCAAATAAATGTAAGATATTAACCTCTAATAAATTCACAGTAGATTCTACTTTTAAAATCCAACTATTACTTTAACACAACAAATACCAAAACGTTATATTAAATTAAAACCAGCTTAATACAATAGCCTAGTCAAAGTCTAGACCTCAGTATGATCAGAGGCTTTAGTCGGACCTTTAAAGAGGTTTGCAGAGATGAATGTCTGCAGACCTTAGTGATCTGATGCAATATTTCAATGACTGCAACTAAGACTCCTTCACAACAACATCATAGACCGAGTAAAATCATCTAGAACATGACTTCAATTTTTTGCTGCTGCACTGCAAAAAAATTAACCCCAGATAAACAATTTCTTCCTAAAATAAATTCATTTTTCCTTGAATTGAGGTGGTGGAGACAATTTGCCAATGGAACAATACAATTTACATGTAAAATAAGAACAAACCACTCTTATTTCAAGTGGATATTATTCAGTTATCTTATTTTAAGAATAATAATACTCATTCCACTGGCAAATCATCTTATTTATCTGATTATTTAGGGTAAATATACTTAATTTAAGAAATATTATATACTTAATTCTAGATTGTTGTTGCAGTGTGGAGGTGGTTTAACAACCTGCTGAGTCATGGGGTGCACTTACTATTTTCATGGTAGTAGTCTGGAAAGTGTTCATCAAATGGCTGCAATAGTATGCTCAAATGATTGAAGTCCCCATAAGTTAATGGAGCTGTTTTTGTCCATGTCTTCCTCTTAAATTAGGTTTTAAATCACAGTAATAATAAATCGCAAGTAATAACTAAAACGGTGCAGATGGTTTGATTTCATGTACTGAAGTCCTGCAAGGCTACACTTCATCAGACGAATCTCTGCAGTCTAAGAAAATAAAGGAGCACTTAGCCAACTGTGTGCATGAAAATGATAAATGAGTTGATGAAACCCAGAGGATAGATGGGATGTAGATCTGATCAACAGTGGAGACTTTGGAACACATTTAGACTTCACTTTGTTTGTTCCCTGAACCTCCCAACTCCTCCCTCTGTGTTTTAATAAAGGTCCATTCTCCTTTTAAATGGATCCATGAGGAAGAGCCAATGAAAGTGGGCTGTGATCTTCCCATTAAAGAACCAGTGGTCCTCTGAGAAAATCAGTATATTATCTATGAAGCAGACAGCAGACTGTAGTACCAGGTTCTATTGAGGCCTGGTTGGTGGATAGAGACCAGATGTGTAAAAAGGTTGGTTCCATCCAACATGTTAAACGGACCAATCAGCCTGATTGTGAAAGAAACCATGTGGCAACATGCCTGAAGACCAACTAACCATGAAGCAGAACACCACTGCCAGGTAATAACAGTTCTAGACTCTAGCATTATGACTTTGGTCCTTTGAGGTGCAGATGAGGAAGAACAGTATGAGGTCAGAATGAAATGAGTGAAGAAAGCAGCTTCTAATGTGTCAAAGTGTCAGAGAAAGATGTTTGGGGACTCATTAGGCAAAGGCAGCAGAACCAAAGGAAATCCTCTGAATCCGGCATTCAGAACTTCCAGGTCAGGTCTTAGTAAGTGTTGATAGGTGTTGGTAGGGAGTGGTTCTGCAGCAACTGGAGAGCTTTTAGGTTTTTGGAAATATGAGTGATATTCTACTGAGACTGGTTTACCACTAGTTAAATGATGAGGAAGTTGAGCTCTGCTTTGTAGAACTTGAAGCATTCTGAAGAAGGAGAAATGTTCTCAGTCCAAAGTCTGGCTGCTTGGTGCTCTGACCTCTGCTGAGGGATCTCCTTCATCTGGGATTCTTCTTCCAGGCTAAAACGAAGCCCTATTTCGTCCACGCAGGGGGACAAACACACCGGCTACCGAGAGGCAGATTGGTCCTTAGAGCTTTGTGATTCAGCTACAGTGTTAGCTTTGGAAAAAAACTCAGAGTCTGGCTGTCTGGGACCATTCAACACTTGTAGAGAAATGTCTTCCACTGTTCTTAAACACCAAAGGGGTCAGAGAAGTATTCCCTGAGAGCTGGTTTGGTTTTTGTAGAACTGGAACCATTCCTGTTTGGGCCTAATGGGTCACTGCTAGCTATTATCTAAGGATCAGATTCTGCCTTTTTGCTTTAGATTGCAGCTTTAAGAAAGGAAAGAAATGCCTCAGTCAAGATGTTGAGATCTACAACGCTTTTAATCTGATTAAGCATAACATGTTTTATGTTACTTTTAGCTTTCCCTTCTAATTATAGAAACAATCATTTCCATTTGAGTCTTGGAATCTGCAGCTTCTTGGAAACAACTTCAAGGACACTAATGCTTCCAAAAAATGGCTTCAGTAAAAGTTGGAATAATTTTGGAATAATTGAGCACATTGGCTATTTTAGAGTTGAATGCATTTCCCCATTTGCCAGTAGAATTAGTTTCCTTGTAAAACACCCTTCCTGTGCAGCAACACAGTGGGCTGCAAGAAAATCAGATGAACTTGCTGTTTTTGAAATAAATTTCAGACCCAGATTTCTCCTGCTGTGAATGAAACACAGGTCAATGGAGGAGCATCAATGGTTCTCAGTCATGGACCTGTTCCAGCAGATGAGGCTGCATATTAGTAGCTACTCATAGTGGGGTCAACTTAGGCGCTTAAAGAAAACAACAGCTAATAGTCAAATATACAAGTTCTGCTTTGGAGAACATAAACTTTACCTCCCAAACTAAATCCTTCAATCTTAGCTCAGCTGACAAAATAACAGGAAGGAGGAGAAAAGAAGAAGCATAACCATTAGAAGCATCAATGTTTGGAATTAAAGCGTCCAACTATATGCTTCACTGTGGAACAAGAAAAGAACCCAAACGGAACAGAACATTTAGCTATCACTAAAATCTGCTATTAGGGAACATTAGGGTTTCTAATTTGGATACAGTAATGATGGAGAGGAAACTGGAAACCAAAGCTCCCCTCATTTTTGTAATGGAGACCTTTTTTCCCATTACTAGATTGTGTTGATAAAATCTAATTATTGACAGTTTAAACTTTCTTTGCTCAGTACTGAAAAAAGTTAAAAAAAATCAGAATTTATCACAATAGTCCTAGTCAGCAGTGATTTAAATAATATTAAAGCAAATGAAGAAGAAATACCTGCTCTCCTCTCGGCCAACACCAGCCTGTAGGGAAGCATGGTGGTGGCGGTATCATGATGAACCAAGTAAAAAGGTTTGGATATTGGTGCAGCCACCCTGCTCACAACAGTTAATTAATTATCTGTGTTGATAAAAATGAACACCACCAAAGCTAAAAAAACGATTTTTTTTTTAATTGGAGATGAAAACAAAGCAAACTTATTTTTTTATTAAAGATCAAAACTGAATATTAATTTAATTTGACCAAAAAAAAAAAAAAAAGCTGTCTCCTGTCAAAATCCTGTGTGCAGGATAGTCTCTCTTCTCTTTTCATGCCTTTTACAGCAATGTGTCATTATTTCCCATTATTTCCCATTATATGTGTCATTATTCTTGGTGTCTTAAAGGTGTTACTAAGCAAAGGTCGCTGCATGTTGGAGTTCGTAGAGCTTAGAGGGACTCAGAGGGAGTTACTCTAAGACTTAGAGGGAAATATGAAGAGATGCTGCTGCCACACCACAAGAATATTTACTCTCCCAAATTAAATGATAGAGACAGAGGAGAGAGAAAAAGAAGGTAGGAAGAGTAGAAGAGGTGGGATAGTCAGTGCTTTTATTTTGGTGATCTGAATGTCTTCAAAAAGTAGAAGCAGCGGCTTTTTTCAAAAGCTCAGAGCCTCTCCAGAGGTCTTCATCTAGTAAACAGGTCTAGATGGACCAGAGTCATCCTTACAGGAGCTTGTGTTTTTGTAGAGTTTGTTTCCATTGTTTTATATCCGTTTTTCTGTTTTAACATTTATTGACAACCTGCAGCCAATCAGAGCAGCTGAAAATATTCCACCTTAAGATAATATGTAATATATGTTTTATGGTTACATGATCTCATTCAGCTTCCCTGGAATCATGTAAAATCTTTTATAAAACACCTCAACGATTTCAGGAAAAGGAGCCAAGTGTCTCTGAGCAGAATTGCAACCAAAACCAACAACAAGTGGTTTAACTCATGTGTGCAGACTTTGACGTTGGGTTTCTCCAGAAGCTTTATGGCCATAAATCTCCCGATCCTTCTATATTTGACCAGAGTCCGTCCCCTTCATAGGAAGCAGTTGAACCAAGGGCTCAGCCCCTTTAAATACACATGAAACACATTATTCCAAAGCCACAATTGCAGGTCTGTAAGTTTAAGAAGCCCAAGCAGTGATATGGAAATATTCTCAGAGGTATCAGGGTTTGTTTGCTGAGGCTCATTTAGACCTGATCTGATTCTTTCTCATGTAGCCATCATTATGTCTCCAGTTTGAAGAGGCATGCATTTATTTTAATTTGGGCTAAACCAACAATGAGAGATTCAGGAAGTTTGATCAGAACCTGATGTTTAGACCCTGACTTTGTTATGGTTTCAGCTGCAACCAGACCCTACAATGTGAATACAGCGGCAATAACTTGTGCAATGTATAATGTGCAATTACTATTTGATACCCTGTGCATAGCCTGTTTCTCTATATTTGACACCCAGTGCAATAACTATATATATAAATATAAATATCCATCTATATAAATACCCATGTGAACAATGTATAATGATCCTACTATAAAAAAAAAAAGCTGTCATGTGTGAATGCACTGTATATACTGTAGATATCCATGCACCTTTTTCTTCCTTTGGCGCATTCTTCTCCTTTGACTATTTGAGCTGATGTAACAAGTACATTTCTCTACCGTGAGATCAATAAAGACAATCAATCAATCAATGAATCAATAGTTCTAGTCGA
>NW_015152823.1:29578-31241 GCF_000732505.1 Cyprinodon variegatus | reverse complement strand
ATGTTCAGTTCAGAGCGTCTGATTGTGGAAACATCTCAGAGACATCAGGAGCTGCTGTTTTCTCTCTGTTGTTCCTCTCTGGGATCTCAGCACCAGGGACCGCTGGATATCCCACCTTCTCCCTCTCCTCATGGGATCTTCACCTATTTTGGACCCTGAGTGATTTGGAGGCTGAAACCAGCAGGATGTTCTGTAGATTCAGCTTTGGGGAGTTTCCTGCTCTCCTCTCCATCTTTACTGACCAACCTGATCTGTTCTTGTGAGACCAAGAGTTTAGCAATGTTAAAAAATATGGTATAAAAACAAACAAATTAAGGCTTTATTATTTTCACTCCGTATGTGAAAGTTTCCTTAACAAAATAACATGTCATAAATAATCAAACAGAGCTAAAAGCCTTTTAGAGGAATTTTGTGGTCAGTCAGAGTCTGAGCTCTTTGACCAAAATAAAAAGTCATCTCAGAGCTCTGTCCTAGGCTTTAAGCACGGTGGTGGCACCATCATGCTAAGGTTCTATCTTCCTGCTAATGATGCTGGTTTATTACACATAAAAACAGATCAGTGGCTCCAAACTGCTTTTAGAAAGGATAACTGAGACCGACATGATGCTTCAGACCTCTTTGTTTTATTTGTCTCTCAATGAGGTAAAACATCTGGTGTGGTTTGGAGTCCTGCTGAACGTCCAAATAATATTATACAGAAATTCAGAAATGAAATCACAAAGCAGAAATAAAACATAGAGATCTTAAGAAACATAGAATACATTACTGAAGACAAAAAAACATAATAAAGCCTTTTAAAAATCTAAATCCAAAGTGACACAGTTTTACTAAGGTGGTCTAGAAATGGTTTAAAATGACTGTAAATGATCAGTGCGGATATGAAAACGTTTCCTCCTGATGCTTTTATTCTGGTTCTTCCTTTTTATAAAGGAGCTTTTGTTTTGAAATATGCCCTGTAAATTATTGGCACCCTCCCTCCCTCTAATCGTTCTGCTATGACTCCATCAAATGAGGGAACTCTCTCCACAGTCAGGCTCTTTAACTCTGCAGGGACTGATGTTTATCAGATCAAACCTTGTGGTGTTCATGGTTTGGTTCCTCAGCTGGTGTCTGTGGCTCTGGTGGACCTGCTTCATCGTGTTGTTGGAAATTCAACACAAGTAAACAATTGATCATTAAATACAAACCAGACCTTCACTTCACTACAACTACATCAATATCATGTCCTCTTATGGATCATCATCAGAAAAGCTTTCTATATAAAATGAGCCTTCTACCTGACTACCATGGGAAAAACAGCTGATTATGTGGGAAGGAAAAGTCTTTCTACTGTTCTGCTTTTTGTACACCAAACTATAAACAGTGACTTTGTTTGTTTTTATGCTATATTGTCTAATGTTGCTGAGCTCTTGGTCTCACATTAAGAACAGATCAGGTTGGTCAGTAAAGATGGAGAGGAGAGCAGGAAACTCCACAAAGCTGAGTCTACAGAACATCCTGCTGGTTTCAGCCACAAAATCACTTTATTGCTAAAACATGTCAGTTTATTTTTGATTGCTTCTGTCATCCTGCAGTATATCCTACTTTCACACCAAGAAAACATAGTCAGAGAGAATGAAACAGGCACATGGTTTCCTATGCTAACTTCCTCTTCTGTGATTCA
>NW_015152823.1:27947-29219 GCF_000732505.1 Cyprinodon variegatus | reverse complement strand
ATGTAATTATAAATAACGAATACTAAGGCAACGCCAATATTAAGGTTAAGAGACTGAGCTCGTAGATGATGATAAATAACATAGTTATGTATAATATATTACATTTCTGACTGTATATCCCTGTAATTATTACACACTGTAGCTTTAAGCCAAAGAAACAAACTACATTCATACAAAGTAAAACTATAACTTAGAACAGATCATAAACAAGTTTTATGCTTTTTTTATAATCTATTTTTTCTATTTGGAAAAATGAATTCTGTACCATTACATACAAGTATAATTTGAAAAAAATAATAGTGACAAAAATGTAAAACTGTATGTATTTCAAAGAATAAAAACATAATTCTGATCCAACTATATTGACCACAGACAGGATTTATAATTCATGATAACATAGAGCTTGACCTTTAGTTGTTAAAAGATAATTAGTATGATCCTATTTTTTTTTTTAAAGCTAAGCTGCAGTTCCTCTGAGTTTGTGCAATCGTCTCCATATGATAACGGAGCCATTTCTCTTGATGACTACAATGCCTGCCCATCATAATCATTGCTATTCTGAAACTGAGCAGACTGCATTACAGCTGCTTTGCTGATGGTGGCGCTGTGCTGCTCAGCTATTTTCAATGAGGTCACATTCACGTGAGTTACAGCATGTGGAAGGATAAACGCATAGTGACACTATTACCTTTGACTTGAAGTAGATATTTACTTGGAAAATAATTGTTTTAATTGATTGTTTCTGTGATAAGGGATTTTTATTTCCAGGTAAAGTGAAATTATTGGTTTCAAACCACACATGCATTCTTTAAGTTGAAACAACATCAACTTTTAAGTTGACCGAATTAAATGAACATTTCACTTCTTTCAGTGCTGCAGTATATCCTACTTTCACACCAAGAAAACATAGTCAGAGAGAATGAAACAGGCACATGGTTTCCTATGCTAACTTCCTCTTCTGTGATTCAGCAGCAAGCAGAAGCTAAAGACTCTTAAACAGGAAATGAACACAGAGCCTTTAGTCAGCCTCTAGTCAGAAAGCAGCAGTTTCTGCACAAAGCAAAGTGAGTTCTTATGTTTTCATTATGATCTTTTAAAGCTAAATCCAGCTTTAATTATATTTTTTATATATTTCTTCATCAAGTCATGCGTCTAAGAAGCCTGATCTGCTCATCCTGCTCTAAATGACTGAATCTTTCACCAGGTAACCTCCCACCATGAGCAGGCAGAGAGTTTAGGAGGAGCTCTGGTTGGAGGACAGAAATATCTGAA
>NW_015152823.1:22437-24897 GCF_000732505.1 Cyprinodon variegatus | reverse complement strand
TGATGTTCTGCTGAGCTGCAGGACAGAAAAAAACAACAGAGCAGAAGGTTAAAGAAGTCAGCAGAACTGCTGGACTTCCTCAGCAGCTTCAGAGGACAGAGACCAAGGAGAGGACAACTGGATGAAGACTGAGAATAAAAAACTGTTAATCAGCAACAGCCTGATTTAAAAAGAATAACAATCATTGTTGGTTATTAAAATATTAGGTTCAGTTTTCTATGTTGTTTTTGTTCAATTGTTTCCTATTTAATCTTTTAATTTGAATAATGATTTCTTCAGAAAATCTTCCTTTTCTGAATATTTCCTGATATGAAACCACAGCAGAGACAGGAAGTGTAAACTAAAGCAGCTCCATGTGTCAGAGTGTTTTCATTCAGAGCGCTAAACCTCTGTGCAGCTTTGGTTAGTATCACAGTAACAGGCGTCATTCTTCTCTCGGTAATAGAGATTATTTCAATACATTATCAGCATAGAGCTAATGTTTTACATGTATTTATCTTAATTTTACGACATGCAGTTGAACAATATGGTATAGCTGATCTTGTACAATAAGGCAGCATGTTGTAAACATTGTCCAACAGATCCACAGCCCCATGGTAAAATTTATGTGATCATTTATTAACAACAAGAACCCCACCCCACCACCCCACCCAAAAGAATCTCAATATATATATACACAAACATATATACATACATTTACACACAGATAAAGCCAGTGTTGTGTTGACATAAGTACCTTAAAGTAGCATATTCTCTAAATATATTGTTTTATACCCAAAGCAAACACCAAACGGCTGCATTTGTAAATAAAAACATGCAAATTGTACATCTATCTGCTTGGGCCCATAAACTTTTTTCTTGTCCCAGGTAAGATGCCGCAGTGTGTCTGACTTAAGGCTAAGGATATTCACATATACTCTAATTTCATTAGAACAGAAAAAATGCATCAAAGCGTGATGCAAACTTCAGGGGAAAGCTAGTGAAAACAAACAAAAATGAACAAACTGCCTTCTAACTCCTTGTTTCTAATCATTTCTGGAATTAGGCTGCAAAACAGCAACTAAACAAAAACAAAGTTAAACAAAAGAATTAAGTATTAAAAGCTGCATTTAAAAAAAAAAAAAAAAGTCAGTAAAAACTCACCTGCATCTGTCACTAAAAGAAACCCTAAGAGAAAGAAAGAACCTGAGAATAATCGTAGATCAGCCATGGAGAAAGAACCAGGTGGATCAAGGTGGTTAAGAGGCAATGAATGACTGACTGAATGAAAAGTCATGAGCTCTGACTTTATAAACAATAAATCCTGCTCGGGGGGGCGGGGCAGTGACAGAAATCTGGGGGTGGTCAAAAGTGTGAAATTATTTTCACTCACAACTTCCTGATAAATGCATGAACAGGGAGAGCAGTGTAACTGTAGGGGGAGCCATTATTACACCATGAACAGCAGCAGCAGTTTCACCGTCCTTCCCCTAAACCCTGATACAGGACTAAACTTGTTTCAGCACGGCTCAGATTCTCTGGCTATACAGCTGCATTTCCTTTTATTTAATTTACTGTGTAAAAAACGCAAACGATCCTTGTTTCTGAATACAAACTTGGCCAAAACAAGCATATTTTGGCCAAATATGACTATTGGCCAAAATATTCATACTGATTCTTTACTTACTTTTCACATTCACCTATTTAGAGCAGAACAAACAGGCTTCTTATGCCTCTTGTTGATGAATAATACCTTAGTCATTAATTCAAGTATTATATAAAAAAAAACTAACAGGTTAAAGTTGCCTAAAACTTAACAGTGAAGCTAGATTTATCTGGAAAATATCACAACAGAAATAAGAGAACTCACCTTCTTTGTCAGGCAGCAGCTACTTTCTGATTCACCTTTGGAAGGACTGTGGTTTAGAAAGACACACCCTGCTTTCACTGCTGTTTACTGGCTGAAAAAAACGCGAAAGAGGGAACATGCGCAGTGTTGCGTCAGGAAGAAAGGTCACAATCTCCTTCCCCAATGATGTTTTTTTTTGGCTGTCTGTCAGAACAATGCAGATATATTATGATAGCTGGAAGGGTGAAACTGCAGCGATTTTAACAATGATAGCACTTATAGAAACAGTAAAGAAAATACAATTTAGCCATTTAGTTTTACAGTCCAAACTAGTTTGTCGTTGTTATGTACCATCCGTTGTTTGTCAACCACCAAATAAAACTCACAAAGGAAAAGAAGAAAGCAGCAGTGCAGAGACAGTTTGTGCAGACAGGGAAAGTATGTGAAATAGATTAATTCATAACTACTTTATGAATTTCTTTCTACAACCTAGAGCAGGATTAGCAGCAGCTTTGCAAACACACACTTCATTTGCAATTTGGTATTGATTTGGAAAAGTTCCTTCTCTCTGCTGCAGTGCAGCATGCAGGCAGCCTGCCCTGCAGGACAACAGCAGGTATTAAGAGAGAAAG
>NW_015152823.1:19283-21636 GCF_000732505.1 Cyprinodon variegatus | reverse complement strand
CAAAATAAAACAAAAAGAAAAAGCAAAACATAAATAATGGCATAAAGATGAGCAATATTTCATTATTTTAGTCCTCTATGCTAGCTTCATGTTTGGCTAACCTGGCTAACACTAACATCTAAAGGATACCCGCTACTCTTTAAGCTTTTTTTCAATGTTTACTTTGTTTGTCTGTTTTCTTCTTTTTGCTGTTATTCTCTCTGTTTTCTGTTCCTCTCATCCCATCCAGGTATGGAAGCAGACTTCTAGGAGTTACTGTTTATATTCTATTTTGTCTGTTTTTACTGTTTTCTTTTCATGCACTATTTCCTGTCTCTATCTCTCTCTGTCTCTTCCCTTAGGTGTTATCCCCTCTTTCTTCCTCACCCCCCTTTCCATGTCCATTGTGTATGATTTTAATCCCTAAATAATTCTCTGTTTATTTTACAAGTATCAAGCAGAACTTTATGGCAAAAGTCTGCTCTGATTCTGAAAGCAAAGCTGTTGGACTATCAGCTAGCTGTGTAACATCTATTCCCAGAGCTATATTGGCTAAACAGGAAACAAAAAAGAGAGAAAAATGATAACAAGGTGACTGGGACGCAAATCGGAAGTAATTACTAATTTTAAATACATTGAAATAATACTTTATCAACACATGTTTAAAAAGGACAGTTGATGGGGAAATATATAATAATAATCTACCAAAGGGCACTTATGGACTGAGAGCAAAAGGATTGAATTAAATGAAACCAAAGAAACAAATTTCAAATTGACCCTTCACTGTTTAGTTCAGTTTATAATATAGATGGTATAAAAGCTGATTTTATGTCAGGTGTCAAGCTGAATGGCTTTATTGACTTGTATAATCATCCCTCCTCCTGAACCAGCATACCTGCAAATTACAGCATGTAAATACAGCCTGAGAGCCAAATAATGAAGCTTGAACTGAGTCTCAGATGAACCACAGTATACAGCAGCATTACTGAGACTTGTTGAGAGATAATGGTTTGTTTGTTTTACAATCGGGTGAGTCAACAAGTTCCTACAAGTTTCCTGTTTTAAGTCGAGTTAATGTTTCTAGGCTGCAGGCTGCAGTAAAGGGTGTGTTCAAAAAGGAGAAGCATGATCATCCTGACTGAGATTCTGTCTTGTGATTCTCGACTAAAGGTTATTTATAACAGCAGCCTCATGTTTACCTTTAAAGTATCATGAGAAGCTAGATAATGTGCAGCCTCTAAATAAGACCAGATGATCTCTCAGCTGGTTAAACAGCCGATAGAATAAAATCTGAGAACAAACTGTGGATAAAAGTAAGCAGTAGAGCTGTGAAGCTAGATATGGCACAAATAAGAAATAATTTATCCTGATGTAACAGGATGTAGCAACAGGACAAACCCAACAGCAGCTGCAGCACAGATCAGCGGCACACAAGTGAAACTGACTTTCCATTCACAGACTGAAGCTTGTGGTTGACTTTGGTTTATTAATCTGAAGATAATGTGATCTGGTTTTATATACAGAAATTAAACCAAATATCATCAATATAAACATCTTTCTACTAAAAGTCTTTCTGGCTTAACTGTTTTCCAGGAAACAGAGGGATTCTTACAGACTGGCAGGACCGGTTTGACTTGTTTGCTGCTGATCTGCTGATCTGTGCTGCAGCTGCTGATAGGGTTTGTCCTGTTGCTGCACAGGGTTTTTGATGAGAGGTGAGCCTTGGTGTTTTTTTCCATTTACAGCCTGGAAGCAAGTCCTGTTTAGGGATTTAGATATATATAGGTCACATTAAAACAAATGTTTTCCAGAAATGGCACGAATAAGAAAAAGTGTTAAGAAAAGGAAAACAAAACAAAAGACAACTTCTCTTTGTTTTTTGTTTTTTATTTTGACTAACATAAGAGTAAAATGGAGAAATTTACTTCTGCATTTAACCCATCCCCTTGGGGGAGCAGTGGGCTACCATTGTGTGGAGCCTGGGGAGCAGTGTGGGGTTAAGGGCCTTGCTCAGGGACCCAGAGTGCAGGCTTTGGGGATAGAACAGGGTAACCTGTAACCTTCTCAGAGCTAAAGGACACATGTCTAACCACTAGGCCAACACTCCCCAAATATCTCATGAGAATATTAGTTAAGCAAAAGAAACAATAACAGTAATGTCAGGACTCCTGTCTGTGTGTTTGTGTTTTCTGTGTTTGTCTCCCTTCATCCACCAGGAGGTGCCTGGTTCTGGTCCGCCTCCTCACACACCTGCTGATGGTTTCTTTGTTAACAGAGCGTTCTTAAGCTGCTGACTGCCACTACCTCGATGCCAGAGTGTTTGCCAGTTTAGGGTAGTCTAGCCAAGCTGAGTTTTGCTGAGTCAAACTGAGTT
>NW_015152823.1:15603-18402 GCF_000732505.1 Cyprinodon variegatus | reverse complement strand
GATGACAGACAAGTGGCTTATCCAATCATATGCAAGGAGTTTTGATAAGGCCCATTCTTCAGTAAAGGTAATTCCTATGGCGGGTTCCCAGATGTATGTGAGCGGAGCTAGGCGGAGCGAGACATGCATCTGGCTGTTGTCAGGTTAATTAACAGCCGCATTCTGGGTAAACCCTGTTCCACCCTCCACCGAATCAGGCAATCACTGGAACTACAGCATACAGAATGGAGTCAAAGATTCAGCAACTTCTCTGGAAACGTGATTCGGCAACCAAATCCTCTTCAAGTTCACAAGTCAAATTTCCCACTGAGCCTGAACTAACAGCTATGTCTTCCCCTCACTTTACAGTTCCGGTTGAGCAATGTTAAGAGCAACACTTCTCCCTCTGTTTTACCTCTTCAATACAACCAGTTAAACCTTTTCCCTGGTCTCTCATTTCCGTTTTCTGCATTTGGGTCTGAAATTTGTAACATCATGACAAGTAACAAATACAGCTTCTCCTAAAGTAAATGTGAGTAAAATTAGGAAACAATCTTTCGGACCCCATGACTTGGTCAATTATAGACCTATATCCAACCTTCCTTTCTTAAGTAAAATGGTTATCTTTGGCAGATGGCCGCTCACACTGAGGTGGTTATGCTGGAGGTTTCTTCCTGTTAAAAGGGAGTTTTTCCTCTCCACTTCCACTACAAGTATGCTTAGTGTGAGGTACTACCTTCGAGTCATGAGTCAATGCAATTAACTGGTTTTCCTTAGAAAACTTTGAGTCAATTTGACTGCATGATCTGGTTGAACTGTAAAGTGCCCTGAGGTGACGTGTGTTGTGAACTGGCGCTATATAAACTGAATTGAATATCCTATATTGATGCAATCAGCTGGGTTTTCTTAGATAATGCATTTTTAACCAGTCTTTCTGGATAACTTAATTAAACCACATTCAGGTGACATGTGTTGTAAATCATTACTATAGAAATAAACTAATGTGAATTAAATCTGAATATCATGCATCTGGAGAACCTGACTGCAGATTAGATTTTTTTGCAACTTATTGGTGGAAAATAAACACAATAAGTTGCATAACACAAACATGATGCCAGGCATCTCAGCTCTCTTCAGCAACAGATTTTCAGCCCCACTCATCAGCACAACTTGGACGAGAATGGAATGCAGCTAATATCACCACTCAGCCATCAGTTCTATTAAGACTGGCCAATAGGAACACATTTTAAAACCTCAACAGAAAATTCCTGAATCAGGAGCAAAGAAACAGCATTTGAGAGAGGGAAAATTTGTTTGATAGAAAATGTTTTCAAATCTGATTGCAAAAAATACTTAAGAGTAAAAATATCTTTATGAAAAAAATTCGCCCTCGGAAATATTTTTCCAAATGTCAATTTATCTTCTATACATTCAAAGACAAATGTAATCAAATATCATCAGTTTTTGCTATCAGTGTGAAAGTATGTTCTCTCAAATATTATTCTACTTTAAAAAGTATTTTCAGGTCCCTTTTTTTTTCCTCCATAAAGATCAAACCAAAATATAACAGCTTACTGGGTCCAAAGATAAAACTCCAATAAAAATGTCTGGAAAGCTGTTTTACAAAAGTGACCAGAACCAGTAGATTGTATCAATGTATTTTATTCAATGGATAATAAATATGTTTTATAACTTAATACTTATTTGCAGAAGTAACTTCTTAATACATTAAAAATCATAGTCATTTCTGCATTTACTTTATTGGATTATGTTTCTCACGATGGATATGCACCTAAGATGAAAATGTCAGACCCCTCCTTATTTGTGAGTGGGAGAAATTATTTTCCTAATTGTGTAATAAAAGATTTTAATTGTGTAATTAAAACCTTTAAATTTGATAATTGCAGTTTCCCCCTTCTGAACTGAAGCAGTTACTTTGTTAGTTTTATGTGTTTTTAAAAGTCTTTAGGCATCATTAATGATTCTAATGATTAAAAGCTAACATTAATTAGAATCTATCAGACATTAGAGAAAACACAGAACAGTCTGACAGCATTCAGTCATAATAACATCTGATCTTCATTATTCCAGTAATTACTGACAAAGATGTCTAGCTTCGACATCAAGTAGTAAAGTCAGCATAACAATAGAAACTGAAACCAGCAGCTTTTTTCAGCCTTGTTACAGGAACTACTTTTTGTCACAGGGTACCATCATTGTTGTGCCATAACCGCTGGATCAGTTAGAAGTTGATCAGTTTCTATATCTCTAAGCTAAGCAAACATAACAGCTTATATAAATGCAATATTTTAATGCGAAATACTCAAATATGCTTTCTTCATCCTAATAAAACATTGTTGGCATTTTCTGCTTCAACTCTACTAACTTTCTGAACCACAAACGATAAGTTGTTTATCTGCTCAGCACACGCCAGTCAGTTCCTGCATAAAAACTACAGCCCCTTTTCAGCTTTGTATGTGGTTACTGTACATCTTCCTCTTTTTGAAATCTACAGCCAACAAACACGGAGAAGACACTGAAAGCAAAAAATGTCCAACATGATCTAACTGTGGTTTAGCTGCAGGTTAAAAACAGACTTTTCATTCAGGTGAAGGCAGGGGCGGATCTAGAAAAATATTTATGGGGTGGCGAGAGGGGGGCAGGAATTTTTCAGAGGTGGCAACATATGGCATTTGTTTACACTGAATTTAATCAGTTATCAAAGTTTGGTAAGAATAGTATGCACAGTAAGTGTTTTATGTGAAACAGTTCATATTAGAAATACATTGTACAATGTGATCTCACCTAATAGGAGATAGA
>NW_015152823.1:12813-14283 GCF_000732505.1 Cyprinodon variegatus | reverse complement strand
AATGAACCTCTATAGCTCTTCAAGTTTGAAAACTTGTGTTTTTCTCAAAATAGGTTACTTGCTTAAAAAAATACAGTCATTAATTGTTTTCTTCCTGTTTTGGAACAAAGTAAAAAAAAATACTTCTATAAAAAGAGAATTAACCACATTTCCTTTCAATAAATGACTCCAAGTGTTTCTGTTAATCAGATTCTGTTGATTTTGTACGAAAACAATACATGTTGTCAAAGCCAGATTTTACTTCTAAATCTATTCAAACCTTGTTCAGTTCTATGATTGAAAGTTAATGAGCCAATATGGACATAATGAGCCACAGGTTGGAGATCTCTGGTCTAGATGGAAGGTCATTTTAAAGAACAGATCTGGAACTGGATGAAACAATAAACCAAATGATCGACTGCATTAAATCAACAACTTGAACATCAAGTTAATGAACAAGTTGAAAATGGGTTTATAAAAACTGACATGGGAATCCAACCCTAACTGAAGACTCTGGTCCGCTTGGTAAGTAAAAGGTCAGTCTTATATAACACAAGATCAAAGAGCTGTCGTCTGAATGTTCAACATAAACAATGCAGTCCAAAATTCTTGGACTAAAGAATATGGGAACTTTCTTGTTGTCAGTTAAACATTGTTGGAACATTCGTCTTCACTCTTGACAAGAATGTCGGACTGTGGAACGCTCAACATTCTATTCTGACTAAAGATAAGGGAGTGAGCGAGTGTCATTACCCGATCGGATGCGTACCATCAGCTCATTTGCGCGTGCGCAAACAGAATAACTTCCGGTGGCAATATTTCCTTTTTCTTACTTTTTTATTCTTTTGTATTTTTTCGAGGCATGGGTTTCTTTTTGTATATCTTTGTACTTTCATCAATATTGCATTTTCTAATAATAAAAAAACAGAAATACATAAAAAAGTTCAATCGCCTTGTGATAGTTACTTTGACTGCTCTGAGCATACGCAAATATACGTCACACAGCGTATATATTTAAGTTTGTTTAAATATTTGATTTACTCTGTACTTAACTATGCATTCCAGCAGTACTGATCCCACAATGGATTCATTTGCTACCTTTCGTGACCTGCAGTTTTTCATTGATAAGGGAACATTTCCCGAAAATTTGGATTTTTATTCCAGAAAAATGATGTCAAGCAATACAATGGATTGAATTTAAAAAGCATCCATTTCTTCCAGAAAAGTCTTCAATATTGTCTTTACGATGTAGTTTAGTATTCTTTAATTATTGAAGGATATATATAAAGTTTTTTCAGTACCGTAATTACATTATTTTTTGGCGATCCGGAACTTATTCTGTTCGCGCAGGCGCAAATGAACTGATGGTACGGATCGTGCTACCGGTACGGATCGGGTAGCGACAGAGCGCAGAACCTTCCGTGAATATCCTGCTCTGACAGGAGGGGGAGGGGTAGGAGAGACACCGCTGCTGCTGTCATACTGCTCTGA
>NW_015152823.1:5772-7710 GCF_000732505.1 Cyprinodon variegatus | reverse complement strand
CTTGCGCAAGTAGCCGTGATGCACAACTATGCTGCATGATTAAGTCATTTTTCGTCAAGAAGATCTGCAATTTCGACATGACCAAGCATCAAGAATAATAGCCACGTTCATAATGTTTGTAAGAAACCAAACTGTTTGTAAATCCGTCAAGAATTCAGTGAGGTAAGAGTATTTGTGTTCGTGCTGATCACTCACCTTACATTAGGTACCACAGAGCACAACAGAAAGCCTGCCTGAGAAAAGATGGCCGCCGGTGATGACGTTTGAGACTCCGCCGTAAGACATCTAGCCTTTATTATGGATATCTATGGTTTCAGCAACCGTTGCCAACTCTTCTTCTTCTTCTTCTTCTTTTAGGCGGTTCTCAAAAACGTTAGGTGAGCATTACCGCCACCGCTGGTCAGGATTGGCATTAAAGAAAAAAAAAAAAAAAACAATATTCTGTTATACAATTTAAACTCAAATATAACCTGATATCCTCTGCTTCCTGATTCCTTTTGCAGTAAATCAACAATGTCTAGTTTCATTTTCATATTACTGATCTTCATAATTAACTTGTTTCTCTGAATCAAATATTTCCTACAACTCAAAATAACATGTTCCACTGTCTCATCTTCTCCACAGTCACATTTCCCTTTCTGATGTTTCCCTATTAAAAATAATGACTTATTCAATCCTTTGTGTCCGATTCTAAGTTGTGAAATAATCATCTCTTCTCTCCTGTTCCTTTCTGTTCTTCTCATTTGTCCAATTCTCTTTTGGCATTTACAGAACCACCTTCTTTTCTTTTCTTCTTCCTATGACTTTTGCCACCTCTCTTTTGTTCTTTGTTTAATTATACCCTTTATGTCTGTTATACTAAAACTAACATCAATATCTATCATTAGCTTATTTGTACTCTCCTTAGCCATCCTGTCTGCTATTTCATTTCCCTTAATCTCGTTATGTGCCAGAACCCAAACAAAATTTACTACTCACCTACCACAGTGAGCTAAGCTCTTCTCTTCTCTGAGTCTTCAGAGCAGGACATGGTTTCCTTTTCTGCTGCTTCTGCTACAGACCCTCTCCTCCTTGGACAACACACAGTTCACACACGGACACCGTGCTGACAGGAGCACTCCGCTTACGGGGTTCTGAGTGCGGCCGCTCTCACCTGACTTTCCTTCCCAGCAAAAGGCGTGAACACTGAATGGTTCTGGTACGGATGGCAAAATCAAATTCAGCTGTTTATAACAGAACCCTAAAGGTTCTTAAAGCTTTTGTTGGACCCTGGCCTCACTCTAGACTCTGGAGTACTCAAGGAGTTCCTGGTGTACATCAACATAAACACATATTATAGAACCTCTGGCACCATGCTTTACAGTTGGTGTGAAAGGTTATGCTAACATGTCTGTTGCATGTCTTTTGTTCTTTAACTATAAACATCTAGTTGGGTTTTATTTGTCCCACTGACATTGTTGCAGAAGTCCTATTAAGGGATTTAATATCTTCAGCTCCAGTATCAGTTCCATTGCAGATCAGCTCCATGATTCAATGAAAAGCAAAACCTACTACTTCCATCAAGCTCTGCCCCCAAGTGTTGGGATCTGGAGCTGTACCACCTTCCTCCAGCAGAGTGCGCCGTGGGTCTCCTGGAGCTGGAGTCTTCCAGCACACCTGAGACGCATGTACTCATCAGGAGACCTGCCCTTTATAACCAGCTGCCAGACCTTGCTTCAACGCCGCAGTGTTGACCTTAGTTTGGTTAGCAACCTGAGCCTTGAACCTGAAGAATCTTAGCTATCTCTTGAGAGAGATCAGATTCTAACTCTCCTCTGTTTTTGCCTCACAGGGAAACCTGTCTCTAGCCTGAAGCTCTGGATGAGCTTAACCTGCCAAATCTGCCCTGGTGAGCCGAACCTGAAGACTCCTATGTGGATTCCCCTGCTGCTCTCTGTG
>NW_015152823.1:0-4949 GCF_000732505.1 Cyprinodon variegatus | reverse complement strand
GCCTGCCTTCTAATCAAACTATCATCTCTGCAGACTTCAGTGAACCAGCCCGGACCAGTTCCTGACCCAGTACATTATCTTGTGTTTTGTGAAACTTCCAATAAACTCTGTTAAACTTTTACCCAGCCTCCGTTGTGTTCTGCATATGGGCTAAGAACCTTAAACCCATCATGACACCAAGTTCTTTACAGCAAAGAGGGTATGTGCTAGAGGTCCGGCTGGAAAGGAAAGAAAATTGGAGTTGTTCCATATTTTTACGGAGAAGGATGCAGATCCGTGGAAGGTTCACATTAATATATATAGGAATGGAATAGCTCTGTGGGTCAAACATGAGCAGAGTGGAGTTAACATGGAGGATGCAGAATCTAGGGGTTATGGTCTAATGAGATTGAACTTTGTAAATCTACGTTAAAAAAGCAAACCTTCTTGTCAATTTAATGTTTTACCACATACTTTTGTTTATCTAATATCTTTGTTGCCTATTTAATATTGTTTTGGTCACACCCATTGATTCCCGGTGCACCACCCAATGATTGCTGGAGATAGATATCAGCCGCTGGGACCCTGGAGTAGGTAGACTGAGAATGGTTGGACTTAAAGACAAATTCTACCAAGGCATAAGCGTTTTATGGCTTTACTGTAAAAGCCTGACCTAAATTGAGCATTATTTCTGTTAACAAGGACGGTATTTACTGAAGACAAAAAACTATATTTGCTTTTTTATTTCTAGAGAGGATGAACCTCTCTAGATATAAAAAACACACTAACAAGAAGATAAATTGGCCACATGGTGCCCCACACTGACATGTCCTGAGCTGTCGAAATCTTACCTCAGAGATTGTTTTATTACTAGTATGTTGAAGAAACATTATAGAGAGAAAAAGTTTAACTTTACAGGCTGACAGAGAACAGGACATTATCATAACAAGTAGGAACCATGTTTATCCCCTGTAACATTATCTACTGATTTCACAGTAATAAGACAGGAAATATTCCTACTTTGAAGATCTGTTTGATCTTATTGATTATGTTTTCTGCATTAATGTGTTTATTTGCTAGGATTCAACGTTTCAATAAGAGAAATTAAAATAAAAAAATTAGAGCTAATCAGAGATCTGTGACAGAGGATGAAGTTGGCTTTCAGTCAGTCGGTTTTCAATCAGACGGATCGGTCTTTAATCAATCATCTAAAAGCACCAAAACCTGGTCAAACAGAATCCCTGCAGCTGATGATGATGGATGTATTTCAGATACAGCACATCTGGACTAACAAAGAGTGGATGCAATCATCTGAATCGCTAACGTTCAACCAGTCTGACTGAACTATGTCTCTAAACTGACTTCAGATGAAATGTGTTGTGAATTGGCACAATAAAATATACTGAATCAAATTGACTTTCTTCAGCATCCCTTTATCAAATCTCTTACACTTAAATCCCTAAAAAATGTAATTTGTAAAAGATATGGTTGTATTTCTTAGCCTTAGGTCTGCCAGCCTCATATTTAGCTAAAACAGATGAGCGCTTAGTCTAAACTTCAGTGTCCATCACTGAAATAGATATCTGAGAAGCTGCTAACTCTCAGGTTATGAACATCAGGGCCCTCATGCATTAAAGAGTGGGCAGCTTTTTCTAGTGGGTGGAAGAAGAACTTATAACTTTAGAAGAAAACTCCATGCCTGACTTGTTACTGGCCACCCTTTATTTCTACATCTCAGTTAGCAGAAATCAAAGAACCATGAGAAGAACTGCGTGGGACCCGAAAAAAGGTCACTGCGATAGACATGCAGTTGACCTGGTTTCTGAGTATAAATAAGCCTTCCAAATACCTATACCTACTGTATATCTCTAAGCTAAGAAAAAATGGCAGCTTATATAAATGGAACATTATTTTAATATGAAATGTCTAAATATGATTTATTCATCTTGATAAAACAAAGTTTGTATTTCCTGCTTCAACTTTAAAACTCTCTGCAGTGATTTCTTTGCTACCTTTCTGAACCGCAAACAGACATGTATTACAGCAAACGGTAAAGTTTTTTATCTGCTTGGCATGTTGCCAGTCATTTCCTGCAAAGAAACTAAAACCCTGTCTGAATCTGTGGTTTTCCTATTAAATCTCCCTCTTTTTGAAATCTACAGCCAGCAAACACAGAGGAGAACATGAAAGCAGAAAATGTCCAACATGATCTAATTGTGGTTTAGCTGCAGGTTAAAAAACAGACTTTTCATTCTGGTGAGAGGTTTCTATGTGTTCAGTTTGTCTGATGAGGATCTTTGTTTAATTAATGTTTGAATATAGAACAAAAACAATGAACAGAGTCAGTAATCTTTACAATCCAAAGACATCTCTTATTCAAACTTAGTTTCTTACATGAACCAAAATCACTTTCAAAGTCATTGTTAAAATCCTGTTTTAGAACAAAGTAAAAAGTATAAACCAAATAATCAACTGCATTAAATCAACAACTTGAACATCAAGTTAATCAGCAAGTTGAAAATGGGTTTATAAAAACTGACAGGTTCCATTATGGTGGAGAAAAACATCATTTTAAAAGTTTCTTGGAAAAGATCCCATCGTTTAAGAAATGTGATTCCCTTAAGGAAAATGTCAGTGAGTGTAAAAAGAAAAGCAAGAACTTAAATACAACCAGGGAAAGGAGACCAGATCCCTCATTACACTGATCCAACATATCTGTCAACAAAACAATGAACATTATCAGACACTGGATCAAAGAAGACCTTTGAGAGAGAGAAAGGAGGGAGGAATGTGCAGCTAAATACCAACAAGGCTGTAGCTTCCACACCTGAGTGTTGTTTACGTAGAGCTTGTGGCTTACATGGTTTTCATGTGAGTCACCATCAGGGTAGTGTTATGTTCACATTCTTGCAGGAACTCAGGCCAGAGCTGATATTTATACACTGAACTGAGTTGGTAATTGGAAT
The DNA here is from genome assembly GCF_000732505.1 of Cyprinodon variegatus. Lineage (NCBI taxonomy): Eukaryota > Metazoa > Chordata > Actinopteri > Cyprinodontiformes > Cyprinodontidae > Cyprinodon > Cyprinodon variegatus. The sequence continues at coordinate 2,004 of NW_015152823.1, read as the reverse complement.
AACTGAGCAGCAAACATGTAAGACCTGCAGAAGGGAGCCTGTTTTCACTTCTGTTTTTTCTGACTGTGACTAACTGCATGTTCTCTCTAAATCCTCTGAATAAACCACAGCAGGTGAAATAGCTGAGAAACTGCAAGGGTTTAGTATAGATGATCAGTGCAGGGTGAAGGTTTACAGTATTATTTTGGACACTTTAAATGAAAGCATTCAGACTTTCAGCAAATCAAGCCCTTTATGAAGGTTTTACCTTAATTCAAGAAACTTTAGTGCAATAAGAGATATGAAGAGAAACAGACAAAGGACCAGACTGGCTGGAGGCTAGAGCAACTAGACATTTTACAGAAGTAACAACAGCAAAGATGAAAATATTACTTAAGCAAAAGTAAAGATTACAGTCATGTACAACTACTCCTAAAGTAAATGTGAGTAAATGTAACTAGTTACTTCCCACCTCTGATACTGACAGGAGCATCATGTTAGCAGAGAAAAAGACACTGATCATGAAGGAAGCTTCTGTTCATTATTTAATTTCTTACTTCAGGTTCATCAAGCTTCTGTTTTAGGGACTGATGTCCTTCAATATTCCAGAAACATCAGCAGGACTTTGGAAACTTTCTCCATTATAATGGGGGAAAACAGGGTGCAAATACAGATTATCTGAGTCTCTCCTTAACTTCTATGTGTTATTTTTTTTACTATAAATAGAAGTGATATGAAGTTTATAGTGTTTTAATTTTCCAACCCCTCAATACCTTCTGCTTATGTACTGAATGTATTTATATACTGGACTATTTGTTAAAAAAAATAATCAAATGATACATAAAAGCATAATTAAATTATAGATCACATCAGTAAGCCTTTATTAACAATCCTGTTAAAATGTTAATAAAGCCTTCAAATAAATGTTTTTCTTTGTTGTAGAAGCAAAATTCCACATTGATTCAAAATAATCCAATTTTTAACCTGGGGATATTAATTCAGTGGGAAACATTCCATGTTAAACAAAAAGGAAAACAATCATTTTATCCTCTGATGAGATAAATTGATTATATGAACAAAGGCGCCCTCTTCTGGTGATCTTTGGTACCTACAGCTCCTAACTGGAAAGTTTCTATCTGTCTTTGTTTAAAAAGCAAAGTTCTGCTGCCAGGATCTTTCTAGAGAGGAGAATCTTTCTCCTGGTGACTCTTCCAACAATCCATCCTGGTTCAGCCCTTTCCTCATTGATCTGTCATCAACTTTAACATGTAACATGCTAACTGAGGCATGTAGAGGATCTGATGGAGCTCTGGGGTCAGAGGTCACTCATATGAACACTCAGAGAAGCTTTGATGTTTTTATGTACAGAATTGAATTGCCTAATATTTTATTTATGAAGAACATTTTGTTACTGAGCTTAAAGCATCTGTTTATAATGCTGACATGTAAATAAATCCATATTTATCCAGAGATGTTGTCTCTGTCACTACACTACAGGAACAGACCAAATGAAGCTACTATGAGAAAACACAGATTTCTATAGCTGAGATAAACTCCAAGGATTTGACTAAACTTACTATTTATTCAATAAATTATGAAAAAAAAAAAACAAAAAAACAAAGAAGAGTGATGAAGAAATATTTTTAATAAAATATACTTAAAGTTTAGGAGACATTGTGAAAAACTAAGCAGACCCATCATCATCATCTTCATCATCTTCTTCCTCAGTGAAATCTAAACCAGTGAAGGAGACCAGCAGAGCTTCCCATGGTTCATCTTGGACCAGTTCAGAGCTCAGTGATCAGATCTGTTCTCTCTCTGGTTTCTGGTTCTAACAGCAGAGCTGAAATGAAAGCTGTGGGTCCAAACTTCATCAGTCAGAGGAGAACCAGCACTGATGATGAGCTCACAGCTGTTGGGACGCCTGCTAACATAGGTGTCCATTGACCATTCCCAGAAAATGAACCAGGAAATCATTTATTCTTCCAGTCAGAGTTCATCAAATATTTGTCTTTGTTTAGATTT
>NW_015152822.1:30121-31283 GCF_000732505.1 Cyprinodon variegatus | reverse complement strand
GTATCTGACATGTTCCAGACGAGCGCTGAACGTGTTTCTAACTTCCAGCTACTGTATAATGGCGTATTGGCAGCGTTTTGGTATAAAGGGGGTTCACAGGAGGAAACCATCAGTCCTCCTCCAGACTTCATTCCCATCATAGGGTGAGCCAGAAGGTGAGTGTGATGGATCCTCCCTACGTTCACGCCCAACACCATCTTTTTTTTTAAAATTATTATTATTATTATTTTTTTTGGCAGGCGGTAAACAGCAGCTAAGCTAATGCCGCAATCAAATAAATATTTTATGCAGACCGGGCGCCTCTGAGTGTATCGCTGCCCCCCTCAGGAGGCTGGCTTGTGCAGCATTTAATGGGCATTACGCTGCTGTGCGTTATGCAACAGTTAGGCTGTTGTTGGACATAGGGTCTGGACTCGTAATGAATACTCTATGTATACGCCAAAAAAAAAAAAAATACTTAGGAAGTTAAGTGTATGCCAGGCCCGGGGGGAAGATTCCTCTAATCCTCTTTCTAAATGATTCATCCTGACGCCTTACAGCATAATGTCTTCTGCCAGGGTTCAAGTGCCAAATAATTTATTTTCATTTATGTCAATAAAATCTTTCTAATTGCTTCTTTTCTCAATGTGAGTCTCTGTAGTCCTAAAACTGCAGACCATGCATGGCTTAGGGGAAGTTTTCACCCTGCTGGTTCTTAGATTATAAATGGGAGGGGCTAACACAAGTTCTACTGGGTCAATACATTTTGTACATTTGTGTTAATAGTGTTTATATCTTATTTCTATTCTGCAGCCTTTGTTATAATATATATGACTGTAATATTGTGTTTCTGGCAAAGTAAATTGATTCTGACACTATATATCAATACAACAAGGCTTGATTTTCAAAATACTGACTGAATTTCAACACAGCAGCATTCCACATGTTTAAATAGAAATAAATAACAACCAGTCTTCCAGGGCAAAGGACCAGATTTCGTGTTCAGGGTGCCTGTCCTGTTTGCTTCTCATCTCATACAACATATATTACATATTAACATATAATATCAAATGTATTATATATATATATATATATATATATAGTAAATACTATTGTATTGCTTGTAAAATAATTCTGAAATCCAATAGATGACACTGTTGCACCTTATATAAGTTTGTACTTA
>NW_015152822.1:20578-27921 GCF_000732505.1 Cyprinodon variegatus | reverse complement strand
GAGACCAGTTTAAAGTTCCTGCATCAAGTTCTGGTTCCACGTCCTGTGTCGGCTACCCTCTTCCACTGAGCCTGCTCATCTGCACCTGATCCTGTTTGCTCCTGTGCGTGACTGTCTGGCCACGCTTTCTGAACTCTGTCAGACTCTGAACCTGTCTGGGAGCTTGTTTTTGCCTGGAAGCCTGGATCCTGTCACCTGTCTGTTCCTGCCCGATCTGGATCCTGTCTGATCTGTCTGTTCCTGTCTGCCCTGTATCCCTGCCTTGGATCGGCTTCCTGCAACTCCTCCCGAGCTGCAGCACCGGGGACACTCTGGGTGACGCAAGCCGCGTCATATCTATATAATATATATATATATATATATATATATATATATACACACACATCTCTCTCTGTGATATATAGTGACTGTGCTTTGCAACATACCACTATATGGTAGACATCATAGCTGCAGGAACTCTGCAGTGACACTGAAATCATCTCACTGTCAAAAATGCTGCAGCTGAAGGAGACACTGGTATCAACCGTTTTTACTTTTTCAAAGGAAATCTTGAATTTTTCACACTCCATAATGAAAGCTGTCACTGATTTGGCTCCATGGTTAATCAGTTACCTTTAGTATTACCAGTTCATTGTGTTTCTTCTATTAAACATCAATTTTACAACGTTTAAATATTGCCACACAAACATAAATATCTCGTGAGAAATTGAAGAAGTAAAAACTGTTTCAACCATCCCACTCCCCATAAAAGGAGGACATTTCTCATGAACCTGTGATAATTTCAGGGGTCAGTTTCCAAACTCTGATCATTTTGATCTTATTTAGGGTTATTTAGGGCATCAAAAATAATATAAATTACAGAAAAAATTATCTGACGGGTGTAGCTACACTTAACCCCCACCCCCAAAACGACTGACCGTGAACGCACCAGTCTATGTTAACATTACAGCCATAAAGGAGTGCAAATACTATCATTATCAATGTTTTAAGGTAGTGCAGCTGGTAGGCGACCTCTCCGTGTGTGTTGGTCATTAGAGGCGCACACTCCCACGCACAAACACGGGTGGGGCGATTTTTTCCCGACGGTCTTTGTCTCCTAACAAAATTGGTTCTCCCCTACTTTACTTCCCTCTCTGTTGTTCTCGTACCTTTCCCGCACATCGGGCAGCATTGTCCGTCCCTGGTTGTGTATTCTCTGGGCCTGCAGGTTGAATCTGAACTCACCAGAACGAAACCAACTGTAAACACATGAGGGAGGGGGGGAGCAGTGAGTCATCCTCGTCATCGTGAGATCAGTTTAAAATGTGAACTCGAAGACATGCATCGGGCTGTTGTAAGGTTAAAACGGTCAGACTCACCGCCGATGATCAACACGAAAAATGAGCTGTTACATTCTGCTGCGATGCTTTCCATAGCTCAGGAAAAGTTTCCTAATCTATTGATTTATTAAAGTTTTAAAATACGGCAAAATTAAGGCCAACGGTAAAAAAAAAAACCCAGGAAGAAGCAGCAATAGTTGCCAGGTTCGTTTGAAAGCAGCAATAAGTCCTCCATTATAGACATCATGGACTCACTATTAACTTTTATAAGTTAAATTAACAGTTCTGGGATTTTTATGCTCAGTTTTCTTATTATTATTATTATTAGTCTTACTCTGCTTTTACTGCAAGCAGTAGAAAACAGTAGAAAACAAGTTTCTCTTAAAGTCCATCGGATGAAGTCAAGGATCCAGATATAAGTAATGTTTAATTGATAAAGTATTGATTGATTGATTATTGATCTCAGAGTGTGTGTGTGTGTGTTTGTGTGCAGCAAGAGGGTGTACAGTTAAAAATGAAGACAGATGTTATGTTTTACTGAGGTATACCTGGGTTCTCATCCTGCTGCAGTTTCAAAAAACATGCTTGATTGTTAAATTAAATGTAGCAATAAGGCCACAAGGTCACATTAAACAGACTTTTTTTTTTTTTTTTTACAAAAATAGGTTGTTGTTTTTTTCCTCTGAAAAAGGGCACATCGTTGAAAGGTTAATATTAAGGTCCCAATTAGAACTGAAAAAACATTTTATTTTAATATCTTTTTTTTAAGCTTTCTCTCTCTCTTTCAAACTGCAGTTAAATTCACCCAAAGTAACGAGGTTAACAGCATTCAGTTTTATTCCAGAACTTAATGTTTCCCTCTAATAAAATCAGGAAGGAAATGTCTTCCATTTCTTTCAATTTAATGCAAGATAAGTTTATATGTGCAGCAGATGTCTGTAACCATACAAGTGCTGAATATAATACAATAGGGAGAAAAATTATGTTGTTTTTTAATTATTTTAATGACACTGTTGAAATGTCCGGATTCCTCTTATGATTTATTGGTGACATATTTACCAAGATGATGGGAAACTGATCCCTTCCTGGGATTTTCCTCCTGTGCTGCTGGAAACCTGGTCCTGTTGTTGGCTGCTTGTTAATGTCTGGAAACTAATCAAATCTTTTTTTTTCTTCCACTATAAGAGACTAAAAATAACTGAGATATTTGTACCTACAGATGATTGGATATTATTCCCATAATTCATGTTTGGATTTGACTTTCTGTTCTTCTCCTTTTTCTTCTGTAATTTGTATGATTTTTTTGTGTCTCAGTCTGCNTCTGCTGTAGCCACTCTCCCAGTTTGGGGGTCACAGCCCCCAGTGCTCCAATTACCACTGGCACCACTGCTGCTCTTATTTTCCACATCTTTTCTAGCTCCTCTTTCTGTCATGATCTGGCCTGTTTTCTCTCCCTTAATTAGTAATTCCTTTTACCTGTCGTTTTCCCTCCCTGCCTCAATTATAATTTATTCCTGTCACCTGTTTCTTCTGGGTTATATTCTGTTAAGCCTGAGCATTCGGGGCCAGATCATTATTTGTTTTCAGTTAGTCGTTCTGTTCAGTCTGTTTATTTCAAGGTTCATGTCCTGGATCCTAGCAGCCAGTGGAAAGAGGGTTTTGTGTTTGTCTCGTCTCCTGATCGTCCACTGTTCCTCCCCTGCTGAGTCCTCTGGGTTTTTGGCTTGATCAGTTTTTATTCCAGTAGGCCTAGCTCCAGGGAGGAGACCAGTTTAAAGTTCCTGCATCAAGTTCTGGTTCCACGTCCTGTGTCGGCTACCCTCTTCCACTGAGCCTGCTCATCTGCACCTGATCCTGTCTGCTCCTGTGCGTGACTGTCTGGCCACGCTTTCTGAACTCTGTCAGACTCTGAACCTGTCTGGGAGCTTGTTTTTGCCTGCAAGCCTGGATCCTGTCACCTGTCTGTTCCTGCCTGATCTGGATCCCGTCTGATCTGTCTGTTCCTGTCTGCCCTGTATCCCTGCCTTGGATCGGCTTCCTGCAACTCCTCCCGAGCTGCTATTTATTTTTTGGTAAAGGCATAAACCATTTCTTTACAGAATTTCATAAATTGTTTACATTTTCCTTTCCGAAAGGTGTTCATTTATAAATACAAACAAAACGAATTACAATATAATAAAAACAAAAATAAAAAAATTTACACTTATAAAAAACACTTTAATATGTCAATCCTTACATGTTTGTATTCCTTTCCATTCCAAAGATGAAAATGATTACAGTTAAAGTTCCAGAGCTATTAAGGTTTTTCTATCTCCATAAGTACAGGTGCCCATGTCTTTTGGAACAATTTATCTTTAAACTGTAATTTTGCTGTTATTTTTTCCATTCCCATCACTTCCTTAACTCTTTCCCACCAACGGTCGGTGCTCGGGGGTTGTGGCTTTAGCCAGAAGATTGTTGTTATTTTCTTTGCTATCGTAATCAGTATTTGAATAATTTTCTTTTTTCTATTTAACAATGTATTGGGGAAAATGCTCAGCAGGAAGGTTTGTAAATCTAGGTTCAATTTTTCTTTACAAATAGTTTCAATCTTTTTCCTTACATCATTCCAATATTCTTTAATTTTGGGACAATCCCAGAAAATATGTTTGTAGTCTCCTTTCTGGTCACAGCCCCTCCAACACTTGTCTGACATTTTACTGTATTTCGATGAGATACTTGGTACAATAAAGAATTGCATTTTTTATTTCCATTAAAACTCTTGCCATGAAACACTACTCACCATTGTATGTCCTACTATGAAGGATTCCTTCCACCTTTCTTTTGATATTATTATATTTCCTTCTTTCTCCCATTTCTGTTTTATATCCTCATTATCATCTACTTCTATCTGCGGGGCTTTATACAATTTTAAAATTACATTTTAAGTAGTGTTAAAGTTTGTCATTAGGAAAAAACAAAATAACGACGTCTATGAAGTCTGTAATGGAGGATTTCAGCCAAACCTGGCAACTTTCACCGCAGATACTTTCTGAGTTCATGATGTTTAAACTGATCTTGGAAATCTTTTTTTTTTTTTTTTTGTCTAATAATTAATTAAAAATATAACAGGAAACTTCTCCGGATCTATAAAAGCATCGTGGAAGAATGTAACACCATGTTTTTAGTGTTGATCATCGGTGGTGAGTCTGACTGCGTGACTCCGGGTTCACATTGCAAACTGATCTCACGATGATGATGATCGCTCACTGTGGGTTTCTCTCTCTTTCTCCCCACTCGGACACTCCATGTGTTTACAGTTGGTTTTGTCCTGGTGGGTTCAGGTTCCACCTGCAGACCAAGAGAATACACAGCCAGGGACGGACAGTGCTGCCCAATGTGTCAGGAAGGTACGAGAACAACAGAGAGGGAAGTAAAATAGTAGAGAAGCCATTTTGATAAAACTTCTCAAACGGCTGCTTTCTGCGCGGCCATAAAAAAAAGACAAAAGTGCGCAAACACGCAGCTCCTTTACTCATTTATTTTTCAAAGTACACACTGATGCTTTTACGTTTAGTCGGAATTTTTAAAACTGATGTCTGTAAAAATTAATTACAAATAGATTTAACTCGGATGTTCCTAGTGGCTGACAGGTGTAAAGAGTTACCAAAGATGGACGAGAATAAAATCATTTAATAAATTAAATAAATATTTAGAGATCAAAACTGCGGTGAGTAGCTTCGATTTAATCACTATAAAAACATTTTAAATCAATCTCCAAAATTTAAAAAAAGGAAAAAAAAAATCAGATTACAAAATATTCAGAAACACAAACCAACGTCAGAAGTGATTCCCTGAAATAAAAGCTAGTCCTAAAATTGATCTTTTTTAGCTTAGATTGAGATAACATCACCAGACCATAGAGACCTACCTTCAGGTGTGGCTGAATGTCTGCAGGTATGGGCAGCAATGACTTGAGGGACAGTCCCATGGTTTAGGGACCCACAGGGTCCTCATCACTGACACCTGGTGGGCCTCATGTGCAAATGTGGACTAGGACGTCCCTTTGCAGATGTAATGGTGTGGAAAATTCCTCTTAAATCCACCTGATACTAGACTGACTGACTGGACCTTATTTATACCTCAACACATGGCAGATTTCACCATCATAGTGAGCCGTTTAAACACCACACCAATAGTAAAGCAGACAGTGGGACTTTTAATTACTATGTTAATAACTGTGTATAGGTTATTAGACAATTGGTAAAAAATACACTCATAAAAACAATGTATTTCAGTATTTAATTTTTTACACTTGTACACTCAGTATTTAATTTTTTACACTTGGAATTATGGGTAATGGGTTATGATGAACTGAGTGAACATAATACATACGTAACATGCGTGCAGCGTCACACCCAGATAATGTTGCCTACGGGCCTATTGTTGTGTCGTTACGCCACTGGTGTGTCTTGTTATATTAGGTTAACATAAGGTTTCCAATCCATGATAATATTGTGGAATAAACAGCCTACTAAACTGGTCCAGGAAACCCAGTCAACTGGTTCCACTAGATAGTTTACGGATAATTAAAGACTAACCAATTAAGTCACTAAATAAAGCATTGTAGGCCTATGTTTGTAAAACTTAATGGTGTAAAGTAAAAATTTAGCAGATGCTAATCAATGAGAAAAATAGGTATTTGAACACCAGTGATTTTTTAGTGTGCAAATTCTCCCACTTAGAATTCAAATAAATAAAAATCCAGAAATCACAGTTTATTATTTTTTATTTACAAGTTACTGCTGCAAATTTGAACACCTGCAGCCAGTGTTAATATTTGGTACAGTAGCCTTTGTTTTGAATTACAAATGTTTTCTGTAGTTTTTCACCAGGATTGCAAACTGCTGCAGAGCTGGGCATTTAAACTGATCCCTACCTAAAGAATCGTCTTATATCTATCTAATTAAGAATTGAAAGATATGCCACAATGAAACTGTTCATTTTGAGAGGGAGTGATAAAGACCGTTTCAAGCAGGCTGTGGTATTATGGCAACTTTAGTCTACATGTAGTACTCACAGAATAATAGAATTATTTTCTCGATAAGGTAGATTGTATTATTGTATTAAAGAGAAGTGAGTTTCTTAATGATTTATAAGAAGGCATACGTTAGAAAAACTATTTCCAGTTCAGCGTGACAGGCATGTTTTTTGCTCAAAAAGTAAATGTCCTTCTGAATCGTAGGAAAGGTAGCCTGATTCAGTCCAGCAAGCACATACCTCTCCAGAGGGATTTGGTTCCTACTTAGCGTAGCTATCAGCTGGGAAGCGGTGTCTCGCCATATGCTGCCTGGGGCCACTGGAAACAGGAGGTTGAATGGCAGTAACTTCCTTAAATAAACTCTGCTGTAGGGGTGGGACTTCAGAGGGGAGTCGTACAAGTTACATCACTGACATTTGATTTCAACACCTCCCTTAGAAATTGCTATTTGTAATAACATTGGAGCAAGTCACGTTTGTATGGAGCAGACATCTTTAAGTTATGGCAAATCAGAGATGACAAACTAGCAACTGTAGATATCGACATTACAGTCAAATGTAAGTGTGGCAAGTTAGACTTATATTAAATCTATATCTGACATAGACTAATACAATAATATTTATAAAATGATCTATTTACACTACAGTTGCACAGGTCAATTGCAATGCTTGTATCTTGGTATCATGGTCCATATTTGTTTTGGTCAGAGTAACCAAAGAAATGAGGCGAAATACCCACACAACAGAGGTAAGGGGGGAAACATACTGGTGCTTAGGAGCACAGCTATGGATCGGAGAAGGCTGCCATGCAAACTGAAGCACTGAAGGTGGAAGAAAGACCACGACTGACCCAGGCTAGCTATATAGGCGAACTGCGGAGGACTGAAGGAGGGTGTCTGTAGAACAGATAAGTTTATTAGTAAAAAAGAGCGCTGAAGGTGGTGCAGAGGGGCTGCAGCTGACCGTAGGAGTACTGGGGTACATCACAAAGGATGTCAGGGAAAC
>NW_015152822.1:16428-18691 GCF_000732505.1 Cyprinodon variegatus | reverse complement strand
GTGTGATTGCATGCCGCTGGTGATGGGGATGCCATACAGATTCATGTCAAAAATACCGAACTATCCTTTTAATGCTTGAATCGATGATCAGCAGATACTGGTTTTGGTAAATAATTCCCAAACTCCTGATACATGCATCTCTAATATAAACAATTCTCTTTATCACTTGACAAGAAAGTTGATGCCGATTTTGCAAATCCATGTTGTTGGAGGGGAAGAAGCGATAGCGATAGCCCAAGCATTAGATGTTGCTGAAAATTACACACTGTAGCTTTAACACTCTACTTGAACTCACTTTCCAAGACAGGAAAAGACAACACAGGGAGCTATGCATTTTATTTGACACATTAATTAGAGATAGCAGTGTTTATTTTTTTCACCTTTTGTTGCTTATGAACTTAATGGAAATGCAAGTGCATTTGTTCAATGAACCCTCGCTTTTCTTTTGCAGGGGTTACGTTCCCTAAAGAACCAGTGATAGGCAAAATCCATAGTAGTAACCTTTTTTTTTTTTTTTACAGTTATTATTAAAAACTTGTTCAAACTCGAGTGCTTGTGCTCCAGCGGAATCCACAGATGAGGTTTTGTTTGAAAGTTATGGCACATCCACATATTGATCTGTTCTAAGCATCTAGCCAACACTCTGGCGAGTTCATAGTCATCTGGTGACATTGTGATGTAAAGCTGTGAGCTTCTGCATAGTTATGGTAAATGATATTGTTGTTTGCTATAATCTGAGCTAAGGGGATCATGTAGATGTTGAATAGGAGCTGTTGGAGCCTATTAAGAATTAGATTAATTTATTTTTTGCTAAATTATTAAGGTATGGTAAGGTAATTTCCAGAAATACTTTTTCATTTTGAGAATGTGGCTGCATTGTTTGACTCATAAATGAAATTAGTAATCAATCATCCTATTTGCATTTTCTTCTTTAACACTGCACTTTTATGCCATAATTAAAGAGAAAACACAGCGGACATTGCTTTTTCATTTCCATGGTCTGCCTGCAAAGTACTGTCCACAACTCGAAAACGAAAAAGCATTCTGAGCGGCGGGGGCAGCAGAGTGAGGTCAGCAGCCGCTCTTCCTCAGGTCCTTGCTAACAGGTGTTATGCCCAACAATGCATGCCTGCAGAGATATGCATCCCCAGTCGCGGGAGCGCGCATCGCTCTGTTCAACTGCACATTGACAAGGAAAACTGATTAAAATACGACCAATGGAGCTTGGCTTCTTATATTAATGATATAAAAACGTTTAAAAAATACCTCTCGTGGGAAATAAATGTGGTTATTTGGCAGATTCATTTACAAAAATATGGATTTTTCAAATAACATTAATTCCAAAGATTTTGACCGAGGTACGGCTGATTTACTTGTTATGGTCTCTTGTTATTTACACACAACAATAAACCGTGGTAGCCGACGTGAGTTTTGAAATTGCAAAGCTTTCGCTTTAGGGTAAAATCAAATGCGCATCTACACAACACAGCGTTCACAGACCAGTGTGAATATGGCAAGCCGAAAGGACCAATAATCGTCCGTACAATAACGCGCGGTTCCAACCCGTATTTTACACGAGCGCGCGTTTTTTACGTCACCGCGCGTAAAATACGTGCGGTGGCGTTAATAACGTTTGGTGGCGTTTTTTGCATATTATATCATCAGTAGGTTGTCTTTTATGTGCTCAGCCACTAGATTTAAAGGCGTTTTACCCAATAAGAACACTGCAGCACCAAACACAACCAGGAGATCCCTGATCTTTGGGGAAAGGCAGAAAGAAGATGCATCTTCCTTTCTGATCCTGTCTAAATCCTGTTTATTTCAATAATATAGTTTGATAGCACACAAAACTCACTCTGCTTGTTCTCCCCACTTATGCCCTTGGTGCAGAAGATAAATGAAATCTTTAACAGAAATGTTATTATTAATTCTGAAAATATTATCATGTGAATATAAATACAAAGCATACAAAAAATCCGGCTTTATTAAGTGACCTGGTTTATTTTATTTAGCTTTTAATTTCTTTTCAACATTTAGTTCTAGTACTTGGCTTGTGCTTTGGTAGTTTCATGTTTAAAATGACAAGAAATATGAAAAAGCTTATGGTCGTCAAGTTGTACTTACTCTCATATGACAGTAGATGGCAGTGAAAGCCCAAATTCATGAGATTAAATGTTTGAAGTAAATTTTTAAACGTCTGTCCAACAATTTTTTTTTTTTTTTTTTTTTTTTTGTTTGAATCATCACTGGCCGTTTTAAACAT
>NW_015152822.1:11691-14565 GCF_000732505.1 Cyprinodon variegatus | reverse complement strand
GACAACCTACTGATGATATAATATGCAAAAAACGCCACCAAACGTTATTAACGCCACCGCACGTATTTTACGCGAGCGCGCGTTTTTTATGGCACCGCGCGTTCTGGCTGGAAACGCGCGGTGACGTAAAAAACGCGCGTTCGCGTAAAATACGGGTTGGAACCGCGCGTTATTGTACGGACGATTATTGGTCCTTTCGGCTTGCCATACGCTCGCGTAAAATACGGGTTGGAACCGCACGTTATTGTACGGACGATTATTGGTCCTTTCGGCTTGCCATAGCGGGGCGGGGCGGAGCGGAGCGCTGACGGAGTATGTGGGATTTCAAGGTTAACTACCTAAAATATAAATATCAGTGCATTATGGTTCTCTTGTGTTCTCAACAATAGGAAAGCATTGAATAAATATATGGTTGAGCTCATTTTTGGAAAATACAAGAACCAAATGAAAGTGTTCAGGTTGAGTAACTGTAGGTCCATCAGCCCCCCCACCACCAGATTTCATTACAAAGTTTCACCCTTGCACCAGGCTAAGCTCTGAGATGATGGTCATGTCAGGTTTCTGACATAAGATAAACATCAATTATTTAATACACTACACTTTTTTTTGGTTTATTTTTCTTTTTTGGTTTATTCTTCATACGGTACCAGAGTGTAGAGGAGCAGCAGCTCATTTAGTGAAAGATTTACATCCTGTTTGTTAAAAGGAGCACTTTGACCGCAGGTCACTCATTCCTGCTGCAACCAGACTCTGCAATGTGACGCTACAATAACTTGTGCAATCTATAATGCGCAATTAATATATTTTTTATTATACATTACTTATATTTAGATACTTTATCCAATGGACTTCAAGTGAAACTTGTTTTCTACTGCTTGCATTAAAAGCAGAGTGAAACTAATAAGAAGAAAACTGAGCATAAAAATCCCTGAACTGTTTTTAACTTATAAAAGTTAATAGTGAGTCCTTGATGTCTATAAAGGAAAACTTATGGCTGCTTTCAAACAAACCTGGCAACTATTGCTGCTTCTTCCTGGGTTTTTTTAACCGTTGGCCGTAATTGTGCTGCGTTTTAAAACTTTAATAAATCAATATATTAGTAAACTTTTCCAGAGCAATAAAAGCATCGTGGCAGAATGTGACAGCTCGTTTTTCGTGTTGATCATCGGCGGTGAGTCTGAATGTGTGGCTTCGAGTTCACATCTTAAACTGATCTTACGATGATGAGGGTGACTCACTGCTCCCCGCCATGTTTTTACAGTTGGTTTTGTTCTGGTGAGTTCAGATTCAACGTGCAGGCCCAGAGAATACACAACCAGTGACGGACAATGCTGGCCGATGTGTCAAGAAGGTACGAGAAGAACAGAGAGGGAAATGAAGCAGCGGAGAACCAATTTTGATACAACTTCTCAAACGGCTGCTTTCTGCGCGGCCATAACAAAAGATATTATCTCCTAATTATGAGATCCTGGTCTCAGTATTATGACATCTTATCTCATGATTACAAGATAACATATTTGTAACGTGCAGGATATTGGACCCAGGAAACAGCTCAGTGGAACGCAACAGATTTTATTCATGAGTGACAGAGAGCGGGCAGGCGGCTCTCAGTCGGCGGAGACAACAGGTTAGTGATCAGCAATAGGAGAACTAGAGAGGGACTGAGGCTGGATCACTAACCTGTTACTGGGTCTCAGAGTGGGCGACTGGCACCGTGTAGGTCCGGGGCAGGAGTCCGTAAGATGAAGGGGCTTGTGGAAGCGGTGGCCGTTGAGCGGCGGATGGTTAGCTGAGGACTGAGGCCAATGAGCTCCAGAGACAGTCTGTTTANCCCCCCGCCATGTGTTTACAGTTGGTTTCGTTCTGGTGGATTCTGATTCAACATGCAAACCCAGAGAATACACAACCAGGGACGGACGATGCTGGCCGATGTGCCAAGAAGGTACGAGAACAACAGAGAGGGAAGTGAAGTAGTGGAGAAGCAATTTTGATACAACTTCTCAAACGGCTGCTTTCTGCGCGACCATAACAAAAGGCAAACACTTCCTTTATACGGAAGCGTATTGCATTCACCAAAGAAAAAAATTTCTGACAGTTTATCTCATAATTACGAGATATTATTAATATCTCGTAATTATGAGACAAACTGTCAGAAATTATTAGAGATGATTTATCTCATAATTATGAGATCCTGGTCTCAATATTATGACATCTAATCTCATAATTACGAGATAAGATGTCATATTAAGTAGATCAGGAAGCACAGTCATTGCTGATCTCCGCTACATGGAACGTGAACAATGAGTGGGTTGTTAGATTTAATCTGTTTTTATTTCCTTTTAGGTATGCCACACTGGGAAATACAGAGTTTCATTAATGTGCATTGAATAAATTTTAATTGTAAAGTAAGTCCTTAGAATTTTTTTAGCCGAAGAAGCCCACTCTGACTTCACACGTTTCCTGCAAGAGCAATTAAACCAGCATAAGCTGCTTATGGTTGTAATGTAATGCGTCTGAAAAGCATTTAAGCGGCTTGGTGGTGTCACATAGAACTATCCATCGATTCCTTCTCAAAAGCTGAGGCTTCTGTAATGACCTCAGAACGTTGGATCCATGATTGGAGGCGAGACAGGCAGTGGGAAAGCTCAAAGCGTTCATGGCAGAAAAATCACTCCATATCCACAGGGCAGACACAGGTTACAATGAGGAAAACAGAACAAGATACAGATCGCAAGTTAATCTCACCAAACTGCTTGAATAAACTGGCACTGACGGAAGGCAATAAGCGCGCAACATAAATAGCTGAATAACCAGGTGGAAATGATCTGGGTTAGTCAGCCGCAGGACCAACTAGACAGGGGAACAAGGAGGAAA
>NW_015152822.1:7541-8915 GCF_000732505.1 Cyprinodon variegatus | reverse complement strand
ACTATCTGATAAGTAATGTAATAGTATCTAAAATAAACAAACAGATTCAAGCATTATTTACCAGACACTAATGTTTGTACTAATTTACTTATGGAAAAATAGAATCAGTGTTAATAGAGTTCCTCTGTTTGTCTTTATCTGATTTCTAGAAGTAGAAGTCAATTAAATAAAACTATTTTTATGTGAAAAACAAAAAATAGATCTGTAGCATCCTTATCATGTTGTTCTATAAAAAAAATTAAAACCTGTTATTTATACCTGAACTGCAATCAAAAATGAAAACATTAATAGTAAAAAGAAATATTGATAAAAGAATCAAAAATGTTGATAGTTTACAGTCTTTGTTCATTTTAACAGCAGTTTTCTGAACTCCTGTCTGACTCAGAATATTTAGTTTAATAAAGAAATCCTAAAGTTGGTTACTTTCATTTCTCAAGTTCCACAAATCCAAACCCTCTCCTGCTTCTTTAAAGAACTGCAATCAGAAGCTTTCACCTGTTTTAGCCTATAATTAGTTTTTTTTTAATTTGGACTAGTTTCATAGCCTAATATTAATTTTAATAAACGCCATATTCTAGCCTCATTTTTCTTTATTGCGCTCCAACACGCACACATAGAGACTAGAAAACAAACAATTAGAAAGAGAGAAGATGGAACTTAAGGCAGAAAAAGCAGAAAGTTAAACAGCGCAGCCCAGTTGATGCGCTGCTATGGGAAAGATACAGGAAAGAGCAGGCAGCTGCAGCTACCAGGCAGAGGAGCTGCAAGAGGAAAAGAAGCCACTGCTGCAACAACTACTGCTGTATAGTAAATTATAAACATGTTGTTCACATCCCATTATTGGTAGGGAGAAATAGGTCGGTCCAACATTTTGGTAGGGACATGTCCCTATGGTCCAAGGGTGTAACTTTGTGATAAAAGTTGGTGGGGGCGCCCTAAGGGTGGAGGCTGATGGACCTACAGCTACTCAACCCCAATGCTTTCAACAGGGTTTATATTTTCCAAAAATGAGCTTAAACATATATTTATTGAATGCTTTACTATTTTTACATAGTTATAGACAGATGCCTTCCTTTAGTGCATTATTTTATAAAGTGCTCAAACACATTAACGTATAAAAAAAAGGACGAATAACAGCCGATACCAACATCAATATATCCTGCATCCCTAGAATGGACACAACTTCACTTCCATCCATCCATCCACCCATCATTCATCCATCCATCCATCCATCCACCCATCATTCATCCATCCATCCATCCATCCATCCATCCATCCACCCATCATCCATCCATCCATCCATCCACCCATCATCCATCCATCCATCCATCCACCCATCATCCATCCATCCATCCATCCACCCATCATCCATCC
>NW_015152822.1:0-1702 GCF_000732505.1 Cyprinodon variegatus | reverse complement strand
TGTTTCCTGTGAGTCTGGCTGTCTGTGGGTTGCTGGCTCAGCTATTTCTGAGTCTCATTGAGCTACAAAAGATAAAATGATATGTTGAATTTTATTATAGCATTGCATATTTTTTCTTGTAAACCTGGCGATATATTTTTTATCATGTTGCATATTCCAGTAAATCTGTTTCACCTTTAAATCTGCAGCTTTCCCTAATTGTGTCTCTGTTGTGCTTAAAAACAGATTTATGAACCAGTCTACCAATATAATTATGCTAGAGAAAACAATTTTCAGGATCTCTAGAAGCTCTGCAGTCTGATTCTCTGTTCAATAAGAAAACAACAGATATGTTTTAAATGTAATCTGTAACTCTGAGTGATGGTCCTGAGAAGCCCAGCTTTTTTAACTTGCCGTATATAAATGTACAATCTGCTGAAAAAGTTTAGTACGTGTAACTAACGGATTATTCTGTGGCATCTCTGATTTTTTTAACCAACCCGTCTCCTAAGTTTTACTTGAACATATATTGAAGTAGCTGCCAGTTAAAATTCACTGAGTGTTGCTGTGAATTTATGTTAAAACGGTTAGTTAGTTCAGACGAAACAGACAGTATGTAAAAATGGCTTGCCATATCAGCATCTCTTCTCATCCTCGTAGCGACTCTGTACGCAGTGAACGTCCCAAAGCTACAGATCTGATGATGTTTCATGGAGAGGAAGGAAAAAACACGGACTGAAAATGCTCTGAACACAGTTAGCTGTACTTAACCCCAGTTACTGTTGGCTGAAGTAAATCAGCGGAAGGGGGGGAGAGGCGGACATTACTGGTGGGGACTGTCCCCTCCATGCCCAAAGAAAGTTATGCCAGTGCTATGGTCCCTATGCAAACTTACGCCCATGACTCCACAGGTAGTAATCCCAGGGTTATTGATGGATTTATTGATGAAGTGAAAAACAGGAGCAGAACTCCAACACATATAACATAATTATGAGACCCTATTTCGTAATTATGAGATAAGTTGTCAGATTTTTTGTTCTTTGGTGAATGCAATGCACTTTCATAGAAACCAAAGATGGACTAGAATAAAATTGCCTCATTTAATAAAGTAAGTAAAGAAATAGCGTAAATCCTCTAGTATTGACCTGTATTCCATTAGGACCCGGGTCTCTAATAATGGCCGGTGGGGGTAAATACTGACCGGACTTGTATTCAGGCTGGGGCTATAATTAGAACCAACAATGTTCCTGGGCAGTCGCATCCTTAGTGCAGACAGTGCCGCTGAGAGGAAGCCGGCTTGTTTTGTTTTTATGACCGAAATTGCAGAACACAACTCATGAAGTTTGACCCGCTAGAAGAGCGAGATGCGCGAGAACGCCGGGAGCCTTTTTCCAGCTGGATCTCCGCTCTTTTTCACCGTCATGTCCCTCCATTGTCGGACTACTCGCCCCAACTTCCTCATCGCCTCGGCCGTATCTAGACCCCCAGCGTATAGCGCAGACCACGCTTCAATATTGAGCATAAATCAAAAATGTCTGCCTGAAGCTCACTGCAACACACTGCTGCAGGAGTATAACCAGCCACACAATCGTTCTGATCTGAAAGACAAATGTGATCACCAGTAGGTCTGGTGGTAACCAGGCAGCGTTAAAATAACAGAATTTCATTGGCCTTCGTTGATCTGAATTTCCTGAATTGAAATATATGATACTGGTAGCCTACT
>NW_015152821.1:20151-31325 GCF_000732505.1 Cyprinodon variegatus | reverse complement strand
TATAATTAGATGTTGATCATGAAGTTTATTCTTCTCCCAGAGCTGCATGAACCCGTCCTTGATGTCAGCAGAGTCAGTTGTGTCCTGTTCAGCCACAGGTCGACCTGCTCCCACTGTAACACTGACTGTTCTACAGCAGAACCTCAGCTTCTCCCACTACAACAGCAGCAGTGTGACCCACAGCAACGGTACAGTCACCGTCACCACCACAGCTCTGCTGTCAGCTTCCTGCAGCACACAGGTTGGATGTTCAGTGTCAGTGCTCTCTGCTGCTCCCAGAGAGAAGATGATCACCGTTCCTGAATTTAAAGAAACATCTTTTGAAGGTAAAAATATTCTCATACTCATACTTTTTCAGATTTCCTCATCTTTTAATGGTGAACAAATGCAAGAAAACATTGCTGAAAGTAATATTTAAAATCCTGGGTTTCTTATAGAACTTGCAGCCAAACTGCAAATATGTGGGACAAAGAACTTTGGTAAGATGAGACTAAAGTAGAGGTAGATATTTCTGTAAATATACAAAATCCTGTGTGAGGAGGAGAGCAA
The DNA here is from genome assembly GCF_000732505.1 of Cyprinodon variegatus. Classification (NCBI taxonomy): domain Eukaryota; kingdom Metazoa; phylum Chordata; class Actinopteri; order Cyprinodontiformes; family Cyprinodontidae; genus Cyprinodon; species Cyprinodon variegatus. The sequence continues at coordinate 30,776 of NW_015152821.1, read as the reverse complement.
TACCTTCAGGCAGTACATGGTGGCAATGCATGGTGGTGACAACATAATGCTGTGGGGATAATTTTAAATAGCAATGATTCAAAGCTGGTCAGAGTTGGGAAGATTAATAGAGTTAAATACAAGATAATACAAGAAAGGTTTCGGCTTTAAAACTGAGATAAATGTTTACATATAATTAATGTTATAGAATGGCCTAGTCAAAGTAGAGTTATTTATTGAGTCATGTTTCTAACACCTGTTGATTTCTCTCCACAGGACTGATTTTTGGAGTGTTGGTCTTTGGGGTTTTAGTAGCTTTACTTGCCACTTTCTATTTGAGACAAACGCATCAGAACAGGTACTACTTTAAGAGAACTGATCTGTTTAGTCAGTAATAAGAATAATTGTCCCAATCTAAAAACTCTGCATGTGTCACACAGGAAGCCTCAAATGGAGAAAAACTCTGAAGATCAAATCAGTATTATTAAGTAAGTTTTTTATTTTATTTAGCTATTTATCATTAACATTGTTATATTTTATGCTTGCTTGTGATATCCATGATAATATCACATTCACTCCACCTATTTTTGTCTTTGATGTCTTTGGTTCATTTTACTTAAACAGTCTTTAGGCTAAAACATATTTTTCCTTTTAATCAAGGAATGAGGAAATGCTTCAGCCACAAAAGAACACTGAGGAGCCGACATCTGTCATAATCTACAGACAATCCAGCAGACAATCACCAACAACAGAATTACCAACAAAATTACCCACAACACCTGATGTAGAAAGCTGCCCCCCTGAACCTCACCCAAAAGTAGCACCAAAAAAATCAATATAACAAAATATGGGGTTTTATGGGTGTTAAAATATAAAGTTCATTGATGTATTTTTATAATTAAAATAAATGAAAATGAGGAAGGAACCCTTGTGTCTTTCTCTTAAATTTCCATCACCATGTTTGTGTGTGTGTGTGTGTGTGTGTGTGGGGGGGGTATTTTTTTTTACATTGTTAAAAGCAACTGCTCTGATGGGTACAAATGCTGTTTAAAGGTTAGGCGTCCTGCTCTCTGGACACTGAGCTTTTCACAGTTAACTGCAGACATTTCTACCTGCTCAGGGAGTTTACTGCTGTTAGCATCACTGCTGTGTATGCTAACAATACTAAAGAGGCCATGAGTGTTATCTCTGTGGTACAATCTGCATGTATGGAGGGCGTTTTCTTCATTGCTGGGGATTTTAACCAGGCCAATTTGAAGACCGCTCACCCTCATTTTTACAACATGAGGATTTTGCAACTGGAGGACAGAACACTCTAGATTTGGTTTTCACTATAGGCCAATTTATGTTTCTGACGCATAGCCTCTGTAACCGTCCAAACTGTCTCTGCACGCGACCACACCCCCGCGCAGAGGTTCTGCAACCGTCGTTACATACCTCAAGAAAATCCTGACTTGATGTCGGACGGTCTCATACCTGCGCAGACCTCAAGCAGAAGTGCGCAGACAAAAAGCAGCTGTGATTGGTCCTTGGTATGCCTTTCCGGGCTGTCTGTGGGGTTGTCCTTCTCGATTCGTTGCCGGGGTGCGCCATTTTTAAAAACCAAGGAGTAACAACTATGGATAACCACGACGAAAGGTTGATCGAGGAAGTTCGGAAGTACAACCACGTGTACAATGCCTCAGACATGTTGTTTTGGAAAATAAACACCCCCGGCGGCAGATCGACGTTGCAGAAGCAAACCAGCAAAACTGGTTTGCGACCAGAAGCAAGCAACATTTGATGTGTGCGGTTGCAGAAGTATAATCCGCCCTTAATGTGAAAGACGCATTCAGAGCAGCCCCCCCGCCGCCACCTCGGCTCTCTGGACCTGCTAATTCCTGCATACAAACCCCTGTGGATCAAAGCAAAACCCACAGTGAAGCAGGTGATGGTATGAACCCTGGGGGCTCTCAAAACAGTCCTGGAGGAAATCCAGGACTATTTTGAGCGCTCTAACTGGGACATGTTCAAAGCTGCAGCAACATACAAGACCAGCTTTGATGAGTATGCTATGACTGTGTCAGCCTACATCAACAAACGCATTGAGGACATCAGCACCACAAAGAACATCATCACCTGGGCCAACCAATGAACCTGGACCAAGGAGGTCCGACAAACGCATAAAAGCACAGAACTTAGCCTTGAAGTCTGATGACAAAGAGGCACTGAGGACAGTGTATGCCCACTTGAACCATGCTATTAGATCAGCGAAGCAGAACCACAGTCAGAAAATCCAGGATCTTTTCCACGATGCCAGCAACACCAGGAGGATATGGTAAGGCATACAAGCAATTACAGACTACGACACACCCTTCCCCCAGTGGGTGTGGCTGTTGCTTACTTCCTAAATGGACTAAGCAATGCCTTTGGAAGGTTTGAAGCCCTAATCAGCAGTCCAGCATTGAAATCTGTTCCCCATCAGAAAGAGGAGGCACTCTGCCTTGACACTGCTGACGTGTGGAAGAGTCAACCCACGGAAGGCCCCGATAACATACTGAAGCAGGTGTTCAAGGAGCGTGCGGGTCAGCATTTTACACCATATTTATTTTTGCACTGCACTGAAAGTTTTCATATTTATTCCCTTTTTGCACCAATATTTAAACTGGTTACTTTTTTTCTCCTACATTGTTTAAGTTCTGTGTATCTACTCCAACTGCAATATCAATACACTGTTGTAAGCTGTATGCAACAAAATTGTGCATACAAAATGACAATAAAGTTTGTCTAAGTTCAGATAATTGCTCTTGCTGTAGTTCAATGTGAACCCAAAGCTTTAAAAATGGCTTTATAACCATTTCCAGACTGATAGATCCGTTACTTTCTAATTTTTCTTAAGTTTCTTGGGTTCCTGGCATAATGTTTAGCTTTTGAGGATATTTTGGTGTCTTATTTTTTCAGGCAGGTCCCATTTAAGGGATTTTTTTTGTCTAGAGGATCCTGCTGCTCCATCTACACAAACGTTTGAAGATGTTTTTATTCCCCCTGACTCCACTACTACTTATAAGATTTCATCATTGTGGGAGCTGTAATGTCAGGCAACACTTTTCTATCTGCTTTTAGGTCCCTGTAATCATCCCTTATGCTTCTGTACGGTTTGAGTCTTTAAACTTAGGTGTTTTTGTTTTTTATGTTAGAAACTTGAACCATAAAAGGAAAAATATTCTGCTGAACTCAACATTAAATCAAGAGTTTAATCCCTGTTGTTTAGGTTTAGTTATGATGTTAAAACTACATTCAGATAAATCCTGAAATATAGCCGGCTGTTAAGCACAGAGGTGGAGGGTTGATGATTTGGAGCAGAATTCTTTAAGGATGTGACCAACATTTTTTTCTCTCTCCAGAATTTCATCATGGATATAGTAACAGTCCTGTTTCCATCTGGATTTAGTTCTGGTAGTTTAAACAAACTGTGACTCTCCTTGTAATCAGACAAGCCTGTTTATCCTTCAGTGCAGCCAAACACAATGAGAGACTGGTTGCTATGCCTCTTTTGGACATCATCAGCACACAAGCTGATAACCATGGAGAACATCCATGGATGGAACATCATGGAGAACCTGCTGGCCCTCCTCTACCGTGACATTCCAGCAGAATAGAATAGAGTAGAAAATATGTTTATTGTCCCAAAATGTGGACCTTAGAAACGTGTATAAAAATAACAGAATAGGTAACAGAGTTAAGAAAATGAACAAATAAGCACTGTACTGTACAGTGTTTTTACAATATAAATGCTTTGAATCTGGAGAGTAAATAATCAATAAACAGCTGTGGACATTTTTAGAGTAATGGAAATGTGAAAAATAGCAGCAACATCAGAGATGTGCAAAATGACAGAAGCATGTTATTTAGCTAAGACAGAAACTGTGCAAAAATCAGCACTTATTGAGGTTTTTGGGAACAGTGATGGTTATAAAGTCTTACAGCTGCTAAGAGGAAGGACCTGTGATAGCGCTTCCTGGTGCATTTAAGGTGCAGCAGTCTGTAACTGAAGGAGCTCTCCAGTTCTGCAACAGCTTCATGCATGGGGTAGGAGACATTATCCAACAGAGATGTTAATATAGTTTAGTTTAGATAAGAACATCGTTAAGCTGCTCCATATAATTTCCAGAGATTTACTTTAGTTTCTGTTCTTGTTTAATGTTTTTAATAATACAATGATAGTTTAAAATATCTTCTTTTTTTCAACAATATTAAATGCAGCAAACAAAAAGGAGAGGAGGAGGGAAAAGGAAGAAAATAGCACAATGGCTAAATGCAGCAAACAAAAAGGAGAGGAGGAGGGAAAAGGAAGAAAATAGCACAATGGCTGTCTAAGGAGTGTGAAAAAGCAAAACAATCTAGAAATAAATAATTTCAATTTTTTAAAAAGAATCAAAATACCCAAAACACTGAATATAAAAGGTGACAGTGAAAACAGAAATGAGTCAAGTTTATACATTGATTAAAATAATTAATGGAATATAGATATCCAATTCTCAATGATGGGGAAGAAGTTGCTGTTGAAAATAATGAAAAAGCAGAAATGAAGGCTAGATCTTTTATTAAAATTCATAGTTTAAATAATATGAGTGATCTGTTTATTGCAGGTCACTAATATTAAAGGAACATCTGTTGATGGTGAGGAACTCTTTCAGAGATATCAGACTGACTATGTACTCATTAAGTGCCTGATCCTTATAAAATGATTTGCTTCAGTTTATTTACCAGAATTTTTATGCAATGTATTAAAGTATTGTATACCTTTGAAGGGAAATAAAAAATATATATGATTTTTTTATAATTTGCAATGTTTCATAAACATTAATATAAATTAGCAGTGAAAATCTGGGCGAGTATTCAGCACTGAACAAATCTGAGTTTTGATTCTTTCAAATCATGTTTTTGATGAAAGAAAGTCTTGAGATGCTGATTTCTAACGTTTCCTACAGACCATGCAGGAAAACAGAAAACATGTGGAAGAAGGAGGTCAAATGAGTCCAAAGAGGAGATGCTTTAGAAGGAGCTCAGGTGGTAACACCGTTCCACTGGGAAAAGTTTTTAACAGGAAAATTCAGTTCTTCAGAGTTGATGGGAAGATTAACAGAGTTAGATACAAGATAAGTGTGGGTTTTTACACCAAAAAAAACTTCAGTCCGCTATTCAGTTTAAATGTGCATATTTCTTCTTTAAGGTAAAACTCTCAAGAAAATATACAGATGTTTTGTGGCAGTAGGGGAACCAGGTATTTTCATAGGGCCCAAAAATAAAAAGTTCATGGTCTTCTTCACTAATCATACTGTGTAGCCCACCAACATAAAGACAAACAAGCTGAATATCCATACTTTCAAAATAAATCACAGACGACAGTCCAGATTTTCATTAAAGGCATTGCTAATGAATGAACACACATTTAAATATTTATGCTCTCTAAGTGAATAATTTGTGGCTCTGCATCATTTACACATTAAATCAGTAGAGCAAGTGGAGATAATCTTGCCTTTTCTCCAGCAAAACACAATGGCTAGTTGTGAAAAGAACACAACTGATTTGTTTATGTTTAGAGTAAGTATATTGATGTGATTTATTACTGTATTTTTGTGGTCAGTTTGTGGTTATATTACACTTAGAATTGAAATGTCAAATAGTTAGAGACGTTCCATTTGAAAGGATCATTGCCGCCACCTGCTGGTTTAGAGGGGAACTACTTTTTTAGATCGTGGTTAATTGGTTCATATGGGCTCTATAATTATTGAAACACTTCTGCTTCTCATCTGCTGTTTAGTGGTAATACATAGCTTTTACAGGCATGTTAAAGTATTAATATCATGGATCAACTTTCTGAAGTGCTAATTTGTAAGGTTTATAACTTAAAAATGAGATTTAGTTTAGGCTATAGTTTAATGTTTTTTATACTGTATCTTTTCCAAATAACAATTAATCTGATTTTTAAAAAATATAATGTATTGGGATTAATCCATCCGAATGCGTTCAGGTGATTCGTGACGTCATCGCCACGTCTAACGCTCACCTGTCTAACTTTCACTTCAGCTGCAAATCATCAAGCAGGACGGGAAACATGACAAGAAGCGCAGAATGAGACCCGCTGTTATAATCAGCTGTTTTTTAGTTAACGCCATCCTTCAGACAGGTGAGAGATCATTATATTGTTGTTGACTGAAGCAGACATCCTCTACTTTGGATTATTATTTTAGGCTATACATTTTCTCGCTTTAGTTTGGAGTTACAAAAGATTTTTAATAAATAAATATTAAGTTGTTACACCGCAATAACTGGATGCCTCCCCCATTATAAAAGTCTATTTTCTCACCTGAAGCAAAAAAAAAAAGTGAAAACATGGATTACTTCTCTTATGTCCTGAGATATACAGTACAGAATTCCAGACTTCTTTTAAAAACCATAAAACACCTCTTGTGCTTTTTTTCTTCCAAATTAAATATATGAAGAGGCTTATTATTGCAAAAAGCTTATTATTCCAATTAAAAAGTAAATGTTAGGATATTTTAAACGTTATTCTTTTAGCTTCCTGGTATTTTTATTTTGAAGAACTGGTCTAACCAGGTCAATGAAGGCAGTTTTGCTTGCACGGTATTGTGCTAACTTAACTTAAACCTTTCTATGGGACTGAAATCATGACTTTCTGATGGCTACTAAAAACACCGACTTTCCTGTTCTAAAGATACTTGTTAATAGGGTATAATTTGAGTTATGTACAGCTGAGGGACTCGTTTGTGCCCAGCTATTCAAACTAAGCTCATGAAATTCTGCCATAATATTTTGATTTTTTTCATTAGAATGAAGGTTGATTAACGACTTGCAGCAATCTCTCGTGCAGCAATACCCAACATGTCTCTGTCATAATAGGAAAACACTTTTTTTTTTAAGTTTAAAGGATATGCCTCTAAAATTAAAGTTTTTCTGTGGGTGTTGCAATCTATAATGTCTTTGGACCTCATTCCAATTCACTTCATGTTTCAATATAGATGAGATTCTCTCTTCTCAGCTTCTGCAAGAAGATACACCTGGTACATATGTTGATTATATTTGTTTATTTTTTGTTTTTCAGTTACACAGAATTGGCATGATGCAGGTCCTGAAAGAAGGGTCTATTTGTTTTCTGTTGAAAAAACTTTAAAAGACTCCCCAGAAATTTGTGGTCAGTCCTATTTGGTTATATGTTAAATAAGGCTATGAAACCTAATGCAGGATGTTTCACCATTCTAAACATCAGATTTCTGTTAACACAAATCAATCTCCAGCTTGATTTGTGTCTGTTGATACAGAACTTTTATGCACTGTAAGACCAGCTGATTAGTCCACATTGTGAAGCTGCTTTGAATGTGAAGCTGCTAAAGGGATCACAATAGGGCACCAAATAAAATGCGAGCAAGCAAAGCATGTGAGCAAACAAATTTTGGGCAATTATTCATTAGGAAAAAAAATTGCCACAAATAATTAATGCAAGCACGCAAGCAAATATTTTATAGCACTTATTTATTATTATAAAGTGTCATCAATAAATTGTACAATCAGATTGTTTTTTTCTGCATCATTAAATATCTACCTGAACCAAACTGAATTGAAATGGCCCACTTGTGAGCTTAACACTATATCGCTAATCCACTACTGAAGAAGGCAAAATTTATCTTCATTAAATATCTGTCAGAAAACATGAACGTGAAAACTTGAAATGTGCAACTGTAAAAGGAAAAAAAAAACAGCTCTATATACATGCATGTCTGTGTTTATCATTTCTATTTGGGCCCATCCTATGATGGTGCACTGGTGATGATCCTATGAGGTGTGTTTATCATGTCCAGAAAGAAGGGAGAGCTGGATGTTCATTTTTTTAACAGTAAACGGTAGCGTCTCGGCCAGTGGCGGCTGGTTGAGTTTTCTCCAGGGGGGCTATAAATTCAAAATAGACATATATCAAAAACCAGTCAACCGTATACTAAGTTATCACACCAGTATATTTATATATTTATATAACAACAAAAAAACATTATAAAAAAAAACATAATTTCATGAACAGTTTTACATTTTGTACAGAAATCTTGCCCTTCTGAGGCTTTGTAAAGGAAAATCTGTGTTTTGCATGGTCCAATATGATGTCACAAACCTAAACAAATAATGGACCAGTTTAATAATGGAGAATCAGTCAGCTTTATATTTTTTTAATATATAAAAACTATTGACAATGTGTTTATTTATGAGCAACTATGCAGATTAACAAACATCTAGAAAAGGTAGACTATATTATATTATTTTCAATTTGAATCCCAGATTGTTCATTCTTCTTTGCCTTTTCTACAAAGTGCTTTAAGTCAGTCCTAGCTGTCTTTATCCATGCTGGGTCAGATTTGTTTCGAAAAAGGAGACAGGGAAAGCAGAATAAAGCTACATGCTGCTAGCCAAGCCTTCTTGCTAAACCAGGTCCTGGAAAAGGACGCTTCTTGCACCATTTCTCTTTCTCTCCAATGCCTCTCCAGCCCCCGCAACTCGACCTGTGAAGCACCNGACCCATTCTTTCACAAATGTTTGTAAAAACAGTCTGCATGCCTAGGTGCTTGAATTTATACACCTGTGGCCATGGAAGTGATTGGAACACCTGATTCCAATAATTTGGATGGGTGAGCAAATACTTTTGGCAATATAGTGTATCTGTCAGAAAACATGAACTTGAAAACTGAAAACTTGAAATGTGCAACAGTAAATGGAAAAACAAAAAAACAGCTCTATATACATGCATGTCTGTGTTTATCATTTCTATTTGGGCCCATCCTATGATGGTGCGATGGTGACTAGGTGTGTTTATCATGTCCAGAAAGATGGGAGAGCTGGATGTTCATTTTTTTAACAGTAAACGGTAGAGTCTCGGCCAGTGGCGGCTGGTTGAGTTTTCTCCAGGGGGGCTATAAATTCAAAATAGACATATATCAAAAATCAGTCAACTGTATACTAAGTTATCACACCAGTATATTTATATGAATGCCAACAACAAAAAACATTATAAAAACAAAACATAATTTCATGAACAGCTTTACATTTTGTACATAAATCTTGCCCTTCTGAGTCTTTGTCAAGGTAAATCTGTTTTGCATGGTCCAACATTGTGTCACACACCTAAACAATTAATAATGTACCAGTTTAATAATGGAGAATATATTAGTCAGCTTTATTTTTTTTTTAATTTATAAAAGCTATTGACAATGTGTTTATTTATCAGGAACTATGCAGATTAACAAACATCTAGAAAAGGTAGACTATATTATATTATTTTCAATGTGAATCCCAGATTGTTCATTCTTCTTTGCCTTTTCTACAAAGTGCTTTAAATCAGTCCTAGCTGTCTTTATCCATGCTGGGTCAGATTCGTTTCTAAAAAGGAGGCAGGGAAAGCAGAATAAAGCTACATACTGCTAGCCAAGCCTTCTTGCTAAACCAGGTCCTGGAAAAGGACGCTTCTTGCACCATTTCTCTTTCTCTCCAATGCCTCTCCAGCCCCCGCAACTCGACCTGTGAAGCACCCACAAAAAATCTGCGCTGTGGCGGGAGGTGGTGAGGAAATACACTTCCTGCCAGCTTGGGGTGCACCAGAGCTGCGGCGGTGCTGTGAGAACAGAGCTGTGAAAGTGGAAAATTAATTAATCAAAAAATCAATGCCCCAGGCACTGCAGATCCACCCTGTGAAAAGGGCCTGCCGACGCCGGTGATCTAAAGCACCAAAATTCATTTTAAACTATCTTTCTCACAACCTTTAGGTCAGTTGGCTCTAATAGAAACAAAGGAGACTGTGTGGGCAGCAGTGGGTGATCAAGCCTCTCTAAGCTGTCAGCTCATTGAGGATAAAGATGTCCTCCAGATCACCTGGCAGAAAGTTCTCCCATATGCAGAGAAGAATCTCGCCACCTACACCAAGAAATATGGTTACAGCGTGAGAGTTGATCTGGCAGAGAAGATGGATTTTCAGTGTGAAGATCTTCAGAGCTGCTCCATGGTGATCAGGAAGGTGATGGAGGAGGATGAAGGCTGCTACAGGTGTCTGTTTATCACCTATCGTACAGGAATCCTGATTGCCAGGACCTGCCTCAGACTCTATGGTGAGTACTGAAGATATAATGTGGTGTATTGGTTTTGAAAGTTTAGCTGCCTCCCGCAAAATGACAGCTATGCTCTCAGCTTTTTCTCTGTAAATATATTGCTAGGGTACGATTGACATGATCTTTACATCAGATGTCGGTACCAACCCATGAAGTCCACCTGTACAAAGACATCGATCCATAGATGTCCTGGGGTCCGTTTCACTAAGCAGTTTTAAAAAACTGAAATCTGCAACTCTAAATTGATCTAGCCTAAGGTCGGGAACTCTGAGTTTTTGGTTTCACAAAGGCTGCTATGAATTAGTTCAATCAACTCTAATTAGGTCCACTCAGAGTTGAGCACATGCATAACAAGTATATGAAATGCCATTATCAGTGGAGCCCCGATTTGAATATAAAAAAAGGGAAAATGTGTTTAAAAGACAGTGAAACGGCAATACAGCTGCAAGGAAGATGGCAAAGGAGAAGATTTTTGTTCGAGTTAATGTGTGGGGTATGGCAGGC
>NW_015152821.1:14239-19683 GCF_000732505.1 Cyprinodon variegatus | reverse complement strand
GCAAGTAGGCTTAGTAGGTTGTTATCACCGAATTAATCCTAATCCTAACCGCAACATCTCTGTGAATTCTTATTGATTGTTCTTTCATAAGATCAAACAGATATTCAATGTTTGTTTTTAAATCCTGATTTGTCTAACAGACCAAGTGAATTATTTTTTTTTTATTGCACAAAACTATGACGAAAAGCTGACTAAATGAGGAAATAAAAAAATTTGATTGGCTCTAAGGAGAGTGGAAACAGATGACACTGAGTTTACTGAACAAAACCTGCTCCCAACACGTTAGCTTTGGGGAGAATGAACTACGGTAACGGAAACCGAGGTTGAGAAAACTCTCTTTGTGAAACCGAAAAGTCAGAGTTTACCATATTTCAGGGTTTGAAACCTTAATTTTTGTAAATATGCTTCGTGAAACGGAACTCAGTAATTATGTGTAATAATGGGGAATAACACAGGGAAAAAGTATTGACCACACTTACTGAAATCGATTTAATACTTTGTAAAAAAAAGCCTTTGCTGGCAATGAAGCTTCAAGACGCCTCCTGTATGGATAAATTAGTCGCATGCATTACTCAGGTGTGATTTTGGCCCATTCTTCCACAGAAAAAGTCTTCAAATCTTGAAGGTTTCGGGGGCTCTCTCTCCATAGATTTTCAATTTTATTCAAGTCAGGTGATTGGCTGAGTCATTCTAGCAGCTTTATTTTCTTTCTCTGAAACCAATTGAGAGTGTCCTTGGCTGTGTGTTTCAGGTCGTTGTCTTGCCGAAATGTCCACCCATGTTTTATTTTCATCATCCTGGTAGATGGCAGACATCAAGAACGGGATCATGCAGCTCTGGAAAGAGGGGTTAAACCATAGCATGATGCTTCCACCACCTTATTTGACTGTTGGAATTGTATTGGGCCTCTGATGAGTAGTGCCTGGTTTTTATCCACCGCTTAATAGTTAACACCAAAAAGTTAAATCTCGGTCTCATCAGACCAGAGAATCTTCTTCTCATAGTCTGGCAGTTCTTCATGTGTTTTTTTTTTGTTGTTGTTGTTGTTGCGGCACTAGTGGCTCATTTTTTTTGACAGTAGGCTGACAGTAAAGAGGGTATGAGATAGGGGGAGAGACGTGGCAAAGGACCACAGGCCAGATTTGAACCCCGGTTGGCTGCGTCAAGGACTAAGGTTTCCGTACATTGGTTGTGCGCCCTAATCGCTGTGCCACCTGCATGCCCCTTTCATGTGTTTTTTACCAAACTCCATGCAGGCTTTCATATGTCTTGCACTATATATATAATCTGTCTGTAATGGTTTAACCCCTCTTTCCAGAGCTGTATGATCCCGTCCTTGATGTCAGCAGATCAAAGTCTCCTGCAGAGTCAGTTGTGTCCTGTTCAGCCACAGGTCGACCTGCTCCCACTGTAACACTGACTGTTCTACAGCAGAACCTCAGCTTCTCCCACTACAACAGCAGCAGTGTGACTCACAGCAACGGTACAGTCACCGTCACCACCACAGCTCTGCTGTCAGCTTCCAGCAGCACACAGGTTGGATGTTCAGTGTCAGTGCTCTCTGCTGCTCCCAGAGAGAAGCTGATCACCGTTCCTGGAGTTAAAGGAACATCTGATGATGGTGAGGAACTTTTTCAAAGTTAGAAGAATTACTATGTACTCATTAACAGTTTATCAGAAATGTTGTGATTTATAACAAAAATAGCTCATAGCTTTAAAATTAAAGAAAATTAGAAATTACTTTAAAAGTATTTTGAAACAACACATAAAAAGTGTGCCATGCTTTAGTATTCCTCACTAAACAAATTTGGATTTGATGGAAGAAAAGTCATAAACTTTTGCTGAAAGAAAGTCCTAAGATGCTGAATTACAAGGTTTCATTCAAACCACTCAGAGACGAGGCAAATGTGGGGGGAAGGTTCTGGTAAGATGAGACCAAGGAGAAAATATTTTTTTATACATGCAAAATGCTGTGTGAGGAGGAAAGCAAATTCTGCTGTAACATGGTGGTAAGACATGGTGGTGGCATCATCATGCTGTGAGAATTATTCTTAACATGAAGGACTCAAAGCTGGTCAGAGTTGATGGGATACTAGAGATCTGTGACATAATAAAATTAAGTTTGTGGTTTAATTCAAATGTGGAAAAATATGTAAGGCAGAAATTGATGTTTACTGTGTGGGTCTATTTTGTTTTGTTAGTTTTTTTTTAGCAAGTATGTTTAAACACTCCGAATACAGAGTTATTGATAAGTTAATGTTCAGTCTTTGCAGCATTATTTTTCCTTAGGTTATTTCTCTAACACCTTTTGCTTTTTCTCCAAAGGTTGGAGTCTGGAAATTGTAGCGCTGTTCTTTGGAGCTTTAGTGGCTTTAATCATCATTTTCTTGTATAGAAGAATTAATCAGAGCAGGTACTACTATGAGACAATGCACTTGTTTTATCAGTTATTAGTTTATTTTGCCCCCAATCTTAAAATCCTGCATTTGTCTAACAGGAAGCCTTCAACAAAGAACCCTCCTGAAATCAAAATGACAGAGTAAGTCTCTTATTTTGCTATTTAATGATGCAGATAATATTTTCTTTACATATCCGTATATTTCACTAGCTTCTTTTATTCCTAATAATCTTGCATTCAATCCACCTTTCTCTGTTGAAGGAATCCTTCAAAACTGAAATCACCTCAAATCATAATTACTGAGTAAGTCTTTTATTTGGTTATGTATTAATGATACAGATTATACTTTCTTTACATATCCGTATATTTAACTTGCTTCTATTCCTAATAATCTTGCATTCACTCCACCTAATAATGATAATAATAAGGACTTTAAGATATTAAATATAAAACATGTTTTCTTTTCTTTTTTGATTTCAGGCCAAATGAACCATCTGGTCAACAAGAGAACAATCAGAACAGGAAAAATGCTCTGGTCAGACGACCCAGCAGCTCACCAACACGCTCACCTGGTGGAGAAAGTCGTTTACCTGTAGCTGAAAAAGATGGTCAATTCCTGACACCAAAAAAAAATACATAACAGAAGACAGGAACATCTGTGCAGAGTATGGGCTGAAAACCCCAAGGTCAAAGTGGGAAACACCTCCAAAGACGGTAGAGAATGACTGAGCCAAGACCATGTGGGACTTCCAGACCGAATGGTAATGACAAACCAACCGGACATTGTGGTTGTGAACAAAAAGCAGAGGAAAGCTGTTGTGGTTGACATATCAATACCAAGTGACTGCAACCTCAGGAAAGAAGGACATGAGAAAATAGAGAAATACCAGGGGCTATTTCTACAACAAAGATTGAATATATTTTTTTTTATTAATTTTTATCATTGGGCTGTTTTCTGCTAACCCTCCGTTGCAAATGAAGAATATAACTTTTCTGTTGAAGAGGAATGTCAGGCATCAATTTACTGTTTGCTTTAATGTGCTTCTGATCACCTTAAAGGAGAAGTCCTGTCATATTCAGAATTCAAACTTCTGATAGTTCTTTAAATATGAAATTATTACATACTGTTCGATGAATGAGAAGTGTTTTAAATGAAAGAGTAATTTTCATTCGGATGTGCTTTACTGGAGACGTCAATGTTTGGTAAAGAACACTACTGCCATCTACCGGTTTGTGATGTCACGTTGCGGTATCGGCTGTTGATCAAGTCCCAATGCTCTATCTGATGTTTGTCACAACGTGCTATTATCCAAGTCATCCTGGAAAAATTCTTCTTCCAAATGTTGGCTACATATTACGTGTTTTTTCTCTGGCCATAAGTTTGATGGCAAATCCTTCCTCTTTAATTTGGCAATTCAAAGATGAAACCTTGGTGGATCATGAATTGGAAAGGTGAAATAATTTTTTTTTTCACTTTTACCAAATGTATTACAAAATCCAACCACCATGCATGTGGGCAGTGTCAGTTTAACTACAGCTCTCATGAATTTCAATGGTGAAGTCATCTGGAAATCTTCAATAATTGTTTTTTGATTTTGATGATTGATTTTGCTTGTAAAGCGTGGAGAATAGCACTAGGCTTACTGCACCATGACGTCATTCCCGGAAGATGGCAGGAGTGAGGTGTTACTATATTTGGGCAAAAATGGCTGTTCCCAAATTATTTTTTTCATTTTTTTTATTTCATTTTTTCATTCTCTCCAGAATGATCAAGGATAAGTCATGGTGGTTGACTTTTCAGAAGACCTTTTGCGACACATTTCTCTTGAGTTTCAGAACTTACAGAGCCAGACTGGAGGAGAACTTCTCCTGAAGGTCCCTTGGTGTGAGCCGCATGGAACAACCATTTGCTGTGAGCCTGCTGTGCTAAGCTGCTGCTGGATGAAACTCAACCTTCCAAATGGATGTGGACAGAGGTTTGCAGGTCTGGCACCGTTAGGGACAGAACAAACATGTCTTTTGATGACTTTGATCATATCATGTGTTTGCTGATGAGTAAAGACAAAGCTAACAGGATGGACTGCATGGTATGCTATGCTCCAGTAATATGTTTTGAGCTGTTGTTGAAGCTTGGACAAGCTTTATTTCACTAAGGGTTTAAACACTGATATAACAGTAGTGTTCATGTGTTCCTCATATGCTCATTACATTTCGATTACCAAGTATGACCAAGAGTCATTTAGTGAAATCCTAATGTCTATTCACTGCTAGGTATTTCAAAGAGGGTAAAGAATCATTAAATAAAGGTTACTGGTTTCTGATTATGCAAATCATTTAATAAAACATTATTTTGCCAAATAATGTTTTATTTACCTCATGGACTTGCATTGTGAATTGTTCTGAAAACATTCCAATTGCTCGAAATTTGTGAAAAGCTAATTTGATCAAATCTCAAAATCTTCCAGATCCATCTTAAACTGTTATATATTCATGTTTCCCTTCCTCTATGTACTTAGTGGTTTAGTTTAGTTGAGTTTCACTAGCTTTAGTCAAGAGTTATTAACTGAAATATGTTTGACTTGGAGTTGAATGATTTTTGTTAATAAACTTTTTGAACAGAAGTTGTGAAATTATTCCACGTATGTGCAGAATTATGTTTGACCATGATTTGAGCTCAAATCACTCTTTCATTTGTAGTTCTAAGACACAGCTAGTAGGGCGTGTTTTCATAAACAATGTATGACAGTCTGAATAGTATCTAATTAAAAAAGATGTTTGCCACCCCTACCGGGGAGGGCAATAATCATTTTATAGTATCAGAACATAATTTGAATTCCCAGCTGGCTAGGAATTGAATATAACAGTTGTTCACCACAGCTGCTATTATAAAGGACAATTTTAATTGCATCAAGCCTTAAACTTAGAACTTCCCCTAGGCTTTGAACTGACTCTTAAACCACTCTTCCCCTTTTATTTCTTTACTATAACTTTTTTCAACAGTGTTTAGTGTCTGCTTAGTTATTAGGTATAATACTGTGTGATTGTA
>NW_015152821.1:7481-11894 GCF_000732505.1 Cyprinodon variegatus | reverse complement strand
GGTACAGTCACCGTCACCACCACAGCTCTGCTGTCAGCTTCCAGCAGCACACAGGTTGGATGTTCAGTGTCAGTGCTCTCTGCTGCTCCCAGAGAAAAGCTGATCACCGTTCCTGGAGTTAAAGGAACATCTGATGATGGTGAGGAACTCTGACAGACTCATGTCGAGCTGAATAATCATATTTTAATTTAAATCTCATATCTTTCTTTTTCTTCAGGTTTTGATGTAGAATCTGCTTCAAATAACAGTGCTGTTGGTAAGTTAATGTTCAGGAGTTTTCAGTTTTATAATTAATTTCATTATTATTCATGATTTAGTTAATCATATCAGCATTTTTTCCTGTGTCTCCATAGCATGGTGTATAATCAGTGGATTCATGGTTTGCATCGTTGCTTTTCTCATCATTTTATGGTTCACAAAAAGGGCAGAAAAAAGGTATTTCTTTCACACAGTGTCTGAATTGTCACCTGGATGTTCAACTCAGCAGATTATTGTTTGTGGATTATTGAGATATATATATTTTTTATTTCACAGAGGGACTAAAATTGCACCAGGCATGGCACTTGAAGATGCATTGAACACGGAAGCGAAAGATCCAGTGAAAAAGCCATGTGACGATCCATTGAACACATCATTTGCAGATGCATTGCGCGAGTTATATGAAGATACATTGATCCCGCTACATGAAGATACATGGAGCAAACCATTGTAAGACCTTCTTTACTTTGCTCTTCATTCATAGTAATATTCTCCTTTCTCTTACCTCTACCTTTACTTCTTGCCTCCTTTTTGTATATTTAGTCCTTTTATTTTAATTCTAGAAAACTTTAAATCATTCACTTGTCAATGCAGCTTCTTCTTCTCTGATGTGTTCATCAGATTTATCTTACTGTGCAACGTTTAGAGTTTAATATTTTTATATAACTTAACTTTCAACAAAAAAGTTATTGTTTCTTTTATTTTTCAGTGTTGAGGAACCTTCAATAGTACCCATACATATGGAAACCAATGTGAGAATACGATGCAGACAGCAGCAGTCAGGAGTAAAACCAGCAGGATGGTCTGAACAAACTAACCCACCAGTCTGCAGTGGAAGAGAAGAAGCAGCCGACCTGAGATCAAAGGATGAGGAACATGAAAAACTATTGTGATGTTATGATGAAATCATTTATAATAATCTCAATGAGATGCTGGATTTAGTTGGTTTACAAATATGTATTTATTCCAAACAAAAGCAAAATGTAAAACACCTCTAGTTCCAGTGGTGTGAAATGGGTAGATGTCCGCTTGCCTGTTGTCATGGTAACTCAGCGAATCGGAGCTTGACTGATGTTTTTTCTAGTTGTTTCACACATGCTTGATGCTCACTACAGGAATAGTTTGGTTCCTGTAGCTGTTTCTCTTTTAAATAAATCTTAATGTGCTTTTACCCACTTTATTTCTTTCCATCTCCAATGTTTGGTCAAACTATCTTGTCTCTTCGTATGCTTGTAATAATTTAATACAGTCATGTTAGGAATATTAAACAGACATATTTATTTATTCATTTTTCTTTTAACCATGTTTAGTGAGGTGCTGGGTGTACCTATTAAAGTCTAGTTGTACTAAATTAACTTTTCTTCTGTATGTGTTCTGAGTTTTTTATAGTTTATTTAATTTAAGTGTTGAGATGCCCGTTTTCCAAACTACAAAATATGTTTACCTGCAAGTATCAATAAAGTTACCTTCAACCTTAAATGACAATGGGACGCCCTCCTCCTTCCACTGTGACACCCCATGTATATTACCATAGCTCTGTGGTATAGGTGAACATGAAATTAAACATTTGCCCCTTTCCTAAAATCATTTTGAATATTCAAAACTATTTCAAAGAGGACATTTCCTTGTGGAGTGAATGACATATATCTTTTTACTAACTTGTGGTTTTCTGTCAGTGTGAGAAAGATGCAGCAAACCACTTTTGAATGCATGTGTTTCCTTCGCCATTAGGCTGCCATTACATCAACCATCAAATTCCAGTGAGTCTATATTAATGCAGACCTACAGTCGCCTAGATGTGTGGAGCTAAAGGAAATCCCTCAGCTTGTGGATATTTGCCACTTTTCAAGCATTCAGTGGAAGATTTAGTTTGATGAATCGTAACTTAAACAGCATCCAGAAAGCTCTTAAAGTGGCATATTTGGAAAACTATTTACCATTGGGGAAGTGAAAAAGAGAAATGAAAAATAGAACTTAAGTCAGATTTGTGTTTTTTTGTGATTTTTAGCTATTTTTATTATTCATAGGTATTAATGAGATGCTTTAACTATTATACAATTTATATTTTAGAAATGCAAAACACCCTGTGTAATTAAAGAGGTAAACGAAGGAGACAAAGACTTAGCTAACCAGTATTTATGCTGTATCACAAGCTTTAGCACTGGTGCTCTTGCGAAGAAATGTCTTGACATCTCAGCAAACATTATTTATTTGCTAAACTAATTCTATTTTTACTTTCTCAAATAAAATATGAACAAATTTTTTTTTTTTATTATTTAGCTGCGTTTCTCAAACTGCAAAACAGAAAATGGATTCAATTAAATTTTCTGTATTTTAAAGACATACATCTTTATATCAACTCTTTTGTCCTTTTTTTTTTTTTTTTAGACTAGTTTCTAAAAGAAAAAACAATACCTTTCTTTATATTTGAAATAATGAAATAAAATCACTGGCAATATGAGAAAACTAAGAAATTTGGATTTTACCTGCATTCTGGCACTTAAATGCTTCCTGCTGTGACGTTACTGCAGCCAACCGGTAAGAGTGAATGTTTATAACATTATTTACAGTAACCCCTAACTTTACATTACTCCTAATACAAATTCCTCCCAATTTCAATCTGTCCATTAAAAAGTGTTTTATATAAATAATGTGCAACAATACGACCTATTAGATATTACACAAAATCTGCTGCTATAAATGAAGTAAATAGGTGATTCTGCAAAGTATTGACTCAGGGGGTTAAAGAAAAATACAACAGTGCTTAAATATATATTTGCAAAAAAATACAAACAAAAAACTTTCTTAACGCTGAATCTTAATCATGTTTGGTTAAACACAATATTTTCATGTTAGCAGGGTAGGACAAACAATTTAAAATATCTAAATATGATTAAGTAGATGCCAAAAAAAAAAAACAGTTGCGTTATTTTTTTCAGTGTGCATTTATTTCTTATATAAAAAGCAATCGTCTTATCAATGATCAACAGTTCATTACATGATTTTAGGTGCCTGCCACACTTTTCAGAAATGTTTTACTAGAAAAAAAAAAATGTTGAAAACTGATCATTTTCATCCATTTCAAAGTTGTGTAGACGTACTATTTCACATTGGTCTTTCGCATAAAGTCCCAATAAAGCACTCAAACTTTTGTAAATGTGGTATGAAAAATCATACATGGGTCTGAATATTTTAACATATTTTTGGGGGTTTCCATCGAGCTCTTCCTGTTTTATTTTAATGAACTGTATGAATGACAAACACTTCTGTGTTATATTTTGATTAGTCACTAACTCCACAAACTAAATTATTCTTACAGATGCTTGAAACTTAAAATTTGAACTTTGGATCAGCTTTCTTGTGTGTTAAATCTGTGAGCTTTATAACTCAGATACCAAAAGTAAGATATGGTTAATAGTTTAATGCTGCTTTTATTCTTGGTTAATGTCAAAATCAAACAGTGTCAGGATGTTTTCTTTAAACGCGGTGGCTGATAAATAATAAGTATTAATCTGATTTTTTTTTTTATTTAATAGAGATTAATCCTGATGTAGGATTGTTACACCCCTCCCACCCCTTCCTGTCATCCGAAGGCATTTTAAGTTACTCGGGACGCCTCCTGCAAGCAGAGAGCTTACCTGTCTCAGTTTCGTTTTATGCATGCATGCAGGCAGGAAACATGACAGGGTGTTAAAAAACAGCCAAATGCGACCTGCTGTTATAATCTGCTGTTTTTTAATAAACATCGTCATTCAGACAGGTGAGAGTTGATTTGTTTGATTGACTGAAGTAGACACTTTTTACTACTGTTAGATGTTCTCCTATTTTTGGTCATTTCTATATATCTATGCAGTGGTTTAGATGCTACATAAGATTTGAGAAAATATGTGTTGTTATACATTAACTGGATGATTTATACAGTAAGGAAGGCTGTTTGCTCACTAAACAAAAGTGTCCTATAATGACTGCATTTACTAACTCCTTGTTTTTAGCCATAATTTGTTCCCTTTGTCTTTTTTGCATTGATGTTTAATGCATATTATTTAACAGCTTTTGAAAAAGTTTACCAACACTATGCTCATTTTTTGGTGTGTCGTTTTCTACTGTAGTCACACTTTAGAGCTTTTCTTTCTTTCTTCAGCTTCCTCCCTTTGT
>NW_015152821.1:4420-7471 GCF_000732505.1 Cyprinodon variegatus | reverse complement strand
GGAGGCTCCAGCTCAGGAGACCCATAGCGCTCTCTGCTGGAGACAGGTGGCAGATCTCCAGTTCCCAACAGTACCCCAGATCCCAACAGAAAAAACATAAAAACAGGAAGGGATCCTCGGCGCCCTCTGGAGGGCAAGCCTCTGGATCCCAACAATTTCAAAGTTGTATAGACGTACTATTTCACATTGGTCTTTCACATAAAGTCCCAATGAAGTACACAAACTTTTGTAAATCTGGTGTGGAAAATCATACGGGGGTGTGAATACTTTTAACATATTTTTTTGGTTTTCCATCGAGCTCTTCCTGTTTTATTTTAATGAACTGTATGAATGACAAACACTTCTGTGTTTTATTTTGATTACTCACAAACTCCACCAACCAAATTATTCTTACAGATGCTTGAAACTTAAAATTTAGACTTTGGATCATCTTTATTGTGCGTTAAATCTGTGAGCTTTATAACTCAGATACCGAAAGTAAGATATGGTTATTAGTTTAATGCTGCTTTTATTCTTGGTTAATGTCAAAATCAAACAGTTTCAGGATGTTTTCTTTAAAATTGGTGGCTGATAAATAATAAGTATTAATCAGATTTTTTTTTTTAAATAGAGATTAATCCTGATGTAGAATTGTTAACCCCTCCCACACCTGTCGGGCCTCCGAAAGCGTTTTAAGTGACTAGTGACATCACCACTGAGCAGAAACCTCCCCTGTCTGAGCTTCAGTGCATGGATGCATGCAGGACAGGAAACATGGCTGGGTGTTAAAAAACAGCTAAATGCAACCTGCTGTTATAATCAGCTGTTTTTTAGTAAACGTCATCCTTCAGACAGGTGAGAGTTAATTTGTCTTGATTGACTGAAGTAGACATTTTTTACTATTGTTAGAAGTTCTCTTCTATTTTTGGTCATTTCTATATATCTATGCAGTGGTTTAGATGCTACATAAGATTTGAGAAAATATGTGTTGTTATACATTAACTGGATGATTTATACAGTAAGGAAGGCTGTTTGCTCACTAAACAAAAGTGTCCTATAATGACTGCATTTACTAACTCCTTGTTTTTAGCCATAATTTGTTCCCTTTGTCTTTTTTGCATTGATGTTTAATGCATATTATTTAACAGCTTTTGAAAAAGTTTACCAACACTATGCTCATTTTTTTGGTGTGGTTTTTTCTACTGTAGTCACACTTTAGAGCTTTTCTTTCTTTCTTCAGCTTCCTTCCTGGTGTGTTGAAGAACTGGTCTAACTGGTTTCTCCTCAGGCAGCTTCGCTAACGCACTCATTTTGTTCTTTAACCCTTTATAGGGCAAGTTAGTGTTTTGTTCACTTGCATATCCCTTACAAATGGAGTCCGCCCCCCACCCCTCAGTGAGGTCTAGAAGCACAAGATCCAGCAATTCAGCAAAGATCCCGCTACATGGCTGTACATCTTATTTTGGCATTTGACCAATTAGATTAACCCTGGAATGATATATTTCCTACCGGAAATTAAGTTGTTGAAAAAAAAGGCAAAAAGCTGATTGAAAAGTTAAAAGTAAAGTTAAAAAGTTAATGCGCCTTGTTAGTAATTATATTTAGATTTTAAAACTAAAACATGCAGGTACCAGTTTAGCATTAATGCCTCTCAGGTTATATTGGACCAAAAAAAATGTGTTTCTTTCCCTTTCAGAGTGTTTTTCATTAATTTCTTATAGAAGAACTTTTGTTATTTTTATGTTTTTTCTTTTCAGGCAAGTTGGCATTTGTTGTTATTACATTGACGTTCATTTTTGCCATCCATATGTTTAGAATGTTACAGAGGTAATAAGGTCTTTTCCTGGATTCCAATGAAATTATTGGCTTGAAATTTTGATTTTCAAAGGATTTCACTGATTTCTCTATAAAGGGTTAATTTAATGATCACTTCAAAATATTAAGTTTACTATCCTAAAGAAACTTGTAAGTGATTCATGGGGATACTTTAGGTTTAGTTTTATCCGACAATAGAAGTCTCCAAAACAAGAGTGTTAAACTATATTTTAGCAGCTTCCTCTCTGTTACCTTTGACCTCATTTCAAAGCAGTAAACATTTCATTTCTTAGGTGATGATTCTATATCTTACCAGCTTCTGGAAGTAAAAACCCAGCTGGTACATTTGCTGTATTCATCTTTAAATCATTTTGAGTTTGGGATTTTCATTCAAACAGAATCAGCATCATGACTCAAGGTTCTATAACTTTTATGACAAATGAAATGTAATAAGATTCACCAAAATCTGGGGTCAGTAATGTTCTAAGTATCAGATTGTGATCAGAAATACATGTCTCCAATTTATTGATGGAGATTAAGTTTTGTGCACCAGTTAAAATCTCAACAGCCCAACTGATAGGTCCGGATTGTGAAACTGCTTCTTCCTGAAAAGTTTTTCAGGAATTTCCAATAACTAACATCTGTTAAAGCTCTATTTCTCCCCATATGTTTCCTCCAGGTCAGTTTGCTCTAATAGAAACAGTGGAGACTGTGTGGGCAGCAGTGGGTGATCAAGCCTCTCTAAGCTGTCAGCTCACTGAGGATAAAGACGTTCTAAAGATCACCTGGCAGAAAGTCCGCCATAATGAACAGAAGAGTCTTGCCTCCTATACAAAAGACTATGGTTACAGAGTGAGACTTGACCTGAAGGACAAGATGGATTTTCTCTGTGAAGATCTTCAGAGCTGCTCCATGGTGATCAGGAAGGTCATGGAGGAGGATGAAGGCTGCTACCAATGTCTGTTTAGCACCTATCCTAGAGGAATCCTGATTGTCAGGACCTGCCTCAGACTCTATGGTGAGGAAAGGAGGCATGCTGCAAAGGTAAAAAAGTTTAATATTATCATCAAAATGATGTTTGTTCTCCTCTCAGAGCTGCATGAACCCATCCTTGATGTCAGCAGATCAGATTTTTCTGCAGAGTCAGTTGTGTCCTGTTCAGCCACAGGTCGACCTGCTCCCACTGTAACACTGACTGTTCTACAGCAGAACCTCAGCTTCTCCCACTACAACAGCAGCAGTGTGACCCACAGCAAC
>NW_015152821.1:0-1280 GCF_000732505.1 Cyprinodon variegatus | reverse complement strand
TTTTTTACATTTCCTCACGTGATAACTATAACTTAAAGGTTTTTATGGCAAACAAACTCAAACTGGTTCAAAGTTGTGGTCGAAATGTCTGGGAACATTTTTTAAAGAAATATTTAAGATGCTTGGTTTTTAGTTTCCTACAGACCATGTAGGGATGCAGAAAGCATGTGGGTGGTGGCAGCATCATGCTGTGGGGATCATTTTTAACAGCGATGATTCAAAGCTAGTCAGAGTTGATAGGAGGGTGAATAGCCTTAAGCCTGGCATACACTGTGCAATTTTCGGGGCGATTTTCCCGTCGTACAAGAATTTTTTAGATCGAACGGACTTTCATGACCGCCTCCTGATCAGGAATCGTGAGGTCGGAAGAATATCAAACATGTTAGATTTTCTCCCGTCCGTCGTGGCCAAATCGTTCTAGGCGCATGCGCAAAGAAGGATTCTTCTTCCTCTCAGATGTAAAAACAGTGAAATGCTTTGTCGCCTTTTCTTTTTAGGACTTACAGCACAAAATTGCATAAATTGACAAGGCAATGATTTTTCTTGATAAAGTCTTATATATTGAATGGAAGATTTGGTGAATTTCTGTGCATAATTATTTGTTTAACCATGATTTCAGCTCGATTCACTCTTTCATTTATTGTTCCCCCTAACGGGGTGGGCAATTAGCATCTTAAAGTATCACTATATTATTGAGGCCTATTATTTGAGTAAACCCATTTTATGAAATATGGGTGGCATTTTTATCATTTTGAATGTCCTCCAAGGATATTATCAGCGTCCATTGGCCTATTACGCCCCCTAGTGTCGGAAAGATAGTTCGGTTGGATGAGCCGCGATTGAAAACCCCGGTGATCCAGACACTAGATACCATCTACAGCGCTTTGAATTCTGCCAATGTGAGCACACATTTATTCGCAGGACAGAGGCGGGGTCCCTTGGGGTTATTTTAAAGTTTTAAGCCTATAAATTTACCTATCTCTCTTTAAATTGCCAAATTCGAACTTGCCCTAAAATAGACAACCTGACTTGATTAGATTCCCCACTTTTATTTGCATGAAAACCAACATTCACAGTTTAGGAAATAATCACAACGAAATAACGTGCAGACAATTTGTTTTTCGTTTCATTGGACTTTTATTTTTTTTAATTTGTGTAAATATCTGAGTGAGGCATGGCTTAGTTACGGTGGCTGAGAAGTGCAAAACACATTTACAATTCAAAAACACATTAACAAATAAAAAACAAAATAACATTTGAAGAAACAAAATTATATTTTA
>NW_015152820.1:30176-31352 GCF_000732505.1 Cyprinodon variegatus | reverse complement strand
TATAAAAACACTTTATAAAACAAAAGCATAAATTCATGTACAGGTTTACTTTTTGTAAATACATTTTGCCCTTCTGAGACTTTGTGAAGGTAAATCTGTGTTTTGCATGGTCCAATGTTGTGTCGCGAACTAAATAAAATAATGTACCAGTTTAATAATGGTGAAGCAATTTTTGAGCTTTATATTTTTTAATATATAACAACAATTTACTTTCTGAGAATGTGTTTATTTAAGAGCAAATATGCAAATGAACAACCATCTAGAAAAAGTAGACTAGATTCTATTATTTTATATTGTTCATTCTTTTTTGCCTTTTCTAAAAAGAGCTTTAAATCAGTCCTAGCTGTCTTTATCCATGCTGGCTCAGATCCTGATGTTTGAAAAGGAGGCAGGCAGTCAAGGCAGCAGAATAAAGTGTTAGGCTCGGTACATGCAGTTTATTGCACCATTTCTTTCTCTCTCCAATGCATCTCTGTCAATCACCTGCCAAAGGGCTGTGTTCTGGCAGGAGGTGGTGAGCGACAGTGGAGAGGAAAACCCACTAACACCCTTTATTGGCCAGCCGCCACTGTTAGTAAAGCTGTCGATTCATGTCCAAGTTCCTGCTGTGTCTTACATCCCATCTAGACTGCCAACAGCAATAATAGTCAGTTTAGTTCATATAGAAGGACCACAGCACAACAATGATGGGTATAAATATTCATAGTCAGGATGAGATGAAGGGAAGGTTGGCTCTCATCTTGGGACAAAATGGAGGGCTTGAAGTTTTCAGCATTGAGGAAAAATCTTCAGGAAAAAAATTGTACGGCTCATTTTTCTGAGCCCGCCCCCCAAAAGGAACTGATCCAATTAATCTGAGTGAGAGCGGGGAGTAAATCTGGAGAGAGAAGGTCAGACTGTTTGTGAAAGGAGAGATCTGACAGGCACGGATGAATGGAAGGATAGTGCCCAGATGAGGATGTTGTAAAATCTGAACAACAAAAAAAGCAGAAAGAGTTGAGCAGGAAAACAGATTTTAAAGTCTGGTCTATGCATATATGACATGTGATCCGGTCCCTAGGACTCCGACTGATCATGCAACCTAGATACTTGGCCGGGGAGCTATCCCTTTGGCTGTCTGGTTAGAGCATATTAGTTTCACCTGGGAATCTGGGGACTGAATCCTGCCTGGGTGGA
>NW_015152820.1:22417-24339 GCF_000732505.1 Cyprinodon variegatus | reverse complement strand
ATGATGAGAAGGTTTGGATCATAAAGGAGGGATGATGGAGGCTCCAGGATGGAAGTGCAGCCTCTGCAGGACATCAGCACCATGGACAGAGTTCCACCATCTAGATGTGTTTCAGTCCAGTTCTGTCCTGCTGTCAGACCACTGATCTTCTACACAGAGAATTATGTCCACAGTACACTGTGTCAAGAATTATAAAGCAAGTTGTATTTTTGAGGATCATTTTTGCTATTGGGCCACAATTGTGTTGTCAATCAACCCAAAAGACTCCTTAATATCAAAGTTTCATATTAATGGAATTCATGTTTTTTTTTTAGATTGGGCCATTTTATGAGGATGTCTGTGTGTGCAGGTAAATATTACTGTGCAGAATTATTAGGCAACGTAATAAAAAACAAATATATATCCATCTCATATGTTTATTTTCACCAGCTAAACCAATATAACAACTCAAAATTCAGTAATAAAAATTTGCCACATTCAAAAACAAAACAAAAAACAAATCAGTGACCAATGTAGCCACCTTTCTTCACCATGACGCTCAAAAGCCTTCCATCCATAGATTCTGTCAGCCTCTTGATGTGTTTGCAATCCACATTGCGTGCAGCAGCCACCACAGCCTCCCAGACAATGTTAGGAGAGTTGGACTGTTTTCACTCCCTGTAGATCTCATATTTCATGAAGGACCACAGGTTCTCCATGGAGTTCCGATCAGGAGAACAAGGG
This sequence comes from Cyprinodon variegatus, assembly GCF_000732505.1. Lineage (NCBI taxonomy): Eukaryota > Metazoa > Chordata > Actinopteri > Cyprinodontiformes > Cyprinodontidae > Cyprinodon > Cyprinodon variegatus. The sequence continues at coordinate 23,616 of NW_015152820.1, read as the reverse complement.
GGCCATGTCATTATTTTCTCTCCTTTTAGACTTTTTCTTGCCAGCCACTCTGCGGCGTATTGTGATGCGTATGACGTAGCATTGTCCTGCACGAATATCATGTTTTTATTTAATGATGGTGACTTCTTCTTGTACCACTGTTTGAAGAAGGTGTCTTCCTGAAACTTGCAGTAGGTCTGGGAGTCGATCTTGACTCCATCATCAACCTAAAAAGTTCCCACAAGCTCATCTTTGATGACACCAGCCCATAGCATTACCCCACCTCCACTTTGCTGGCGTCTGAGTCGATAAGGAACTTGCTGCCCTTTACTGATCCAGCCTGGTGCCCATCCATCCATCTGGCCCATCAAGACTCACTCTCATTCATCAGACCAAAACACCTTGTATAGTCCGGCTTCAGAGATTTCTTGGCCCAATCTTGACGTTTTGTCTTGTGTGTCTTGTTCAAAGGTGGCTTTTTTCTGCTTTCCTTACCTTGGCCAGGTCCCTGAGTATTGAGCACCTTCTGCTTCTCGGCGCTCCAGACATGTTGCGGCTCTGAAATATGGCACAACTGGTGGCTAATGGCTTCCTGGCAGCTTCACACTCGATCCTTCTCAATTCATGGGGAGTTATTTCGCGTCTTGTTTTTTCAACATGCTTCTTGCGCCCCTGTTGGCTATTTGCCATGAACTGCTTCATTATGCGATGATCCCACTTCAGAAGCTTGGCAATTTCCAAACTGCTTCACCCCTCTGAAAGACATCTGACAATTTTTGATTTTCAGAGTCTGTTAAATCTCTTTTCTGACCCATTTTGCCAAAGGAAAGGAAGTTGCCTAATAATTAAGCACACCTTATGTCATTAAGAGTTGATGTCATTAGGCCACACCCCTTCTCGTTACAGAGATACACATCACCTGAGTTACTTAATTAGTAGTTGGCTGTCAAGCCTATACAGCTTGGAGTAGAACAAAATGTATGAAAAGGATATTTGTGGTCGAAATACTCATTTGCCTAATAATTCTGCACACAATGTATAAAACCTCATGATGCATTCAGGTACACTGATTGATGTATTCAGGTATGTATTGACCACAAAGAACTATGATTTTGGACACTTCTATAACCATGTTATTATCATTATATTTTCACCTTTCCTGATTCTCATATTTTAACAGTTTTTTTTAATTAAGTATTAACTGTCATGATTTTGTCAAG
>NW_015152820.1:19521-20970 GCF_000732505.1 Cyprinodon variegatus | reverse complement strand
AGTAAATACTAAATGGATATTTGACTATGCTTTTTTTATTTCCCTTTTTTAATCACACACTTTGTGCTCTCACTGATATTGAGTTCTGCTAAGGAATGGAAATTATCAAAACTAACAGACCTCTTCCCAACCAACACAAATAAGGCCGATGTCTGTAAAACGGTTGGTGGTCCACCAGGAAGGCCGGCTGCTGAGGGAATCCCTGCTGGCTCCTGTAATCTATTGTCCCACTGTCAAAGCTACAATTGTGACCTCTGACTGTTTTTGACTTTTCTGTGTCTATTGGCTGTGATTTTTAGAAATGGACACAGACTCTTTTGTCTCTGATGGTTCAAAGGACAACAATTAAAATAATTAGAGCAGACCTTAATACATCTACGTGATTTGATGTAATTAGCAAATCAACTTTTTAATTAAAATCAGTTACCTTAGTGTTTTCTGTGGCTATGAGGACAAACATTATATAAGCTGGAAAAAATTATTTTGTTTACTTGTATTTATATTTTGTAAGAATGGGGCATATTAGAAAAACACGTTTGCACTTTTAGAGTGAGATTTTATTAATCTTCTCAGTCATTTGGGCAATAAGTTATTAGGGGTTTGTTGTCATGTATAAATATAAGTACTTCTTCTTTCAAAAGACACTTTTTAAGACACTGTTTAAGATTAAACATTTAATTTTAGATTAGACAAATATTTTTTTACTCTTACTGTTGCTTAAAATTCATAATTTTAATACTGAAAAATCTAAACAGAATGTTAAAGTATAGAGAATGTGGATCTATGTGTATCTGTGTCAGTTACTAATTTAATAGGATGAAATATCTTGATAAATGAATTAATCATATTCTAAACATTCGGCCTCGGGAGGTTCTGGTCTTGACGAATTTATCTTGACTCAATTCGTAAACTCAATTCAATGACTCAGTTTGTAAACATTAACTTACCAAGTTTCCAAGCGATACTGCTTCTTTTCTGGTCTTCTGGTTTCAGTTTTGTACTCTCTATTTTTGCAAATTTAAATTATTTTCTCTCCTTCACATTTGTCTCTTTCTCTACCTTCATCTCATCTCCCTTTCTAAGCTCCTTTTCTGTCTCTGCATCCATTGCATATACTGTATATATTATTCTTTTTTACCAAAGCCACTAAAAGTTTCTATTAAAATTACCAAGGCAAACCTTATGCTAACCGCCATGATGGAATGAATGTAAAAGCAAATCTCTTGGCTATTATCCAGCATATGGACATTAAGAAGCTATGAGAAATAGTGTTGTGTGATTATATGATGAATAAAACGAGTTCCTCAAAATACACCAAATAATAGGAGAAGATTCACTAAATCCACAAACTGTAGTTAAAAGCCTTCAGCTGATCCAAAATGCTGCAGCCAGAGTTCTGATGAAAATGAAAAAGAGAGATCATATCTCTCCTATCCTGGCTTCTCTTCA
>NW_015152820.1:14107-16834 GCF_000732505.1 Cyprinodon variegatus | reverse complement strand
TAAATAATTAATATAAAATATAGATCACTAGTGTTATGAACTAAATTTACAGCTGGATATGTACCAAATATAATATACAGGTGGATATTACTATAAAAAGGGTTTTTACAGTTATGTACAATAGCATATATACAGATGGATTTTACTATAAAATGAATAAATAGTTTGGCCAGAAGCTATCTAAATTAAAGTGCAGTGGAAGGTAATTACATATTACAGTTAAAGTATGTTATTGCAGATGTAAATTTAAACAATTGGTGCTGTGAATAAACAGTCAGCAGTGCAAATATAAGCAATCAGCAGTGCATATCAATATTCAGAGTAGTGCAAGATGCCTATAAAGAGTTGTTACTATAGTAACAGTCAGGAGTGCAGGTGAACATTACAGTCTTGTAAAAAAAAAGAATAGCAAAATGGTGGTAGGTGTGAGGAAGGAGAGTTGAGTCTATCGGTGAGGGTTAGAGTTCATTAAAGAGACAGCTCTGGGGAAAAAGCTGTTCTTTAGTCTATTTCCCCACAGCTGTCTGATGATGCATCCAAAGTTCCACAAACTCATTTCAGGCCAAAGACTTAATACTTAAAATAAATTCTAATGATAACATGCGCTGGAACAGAAACGGTTAATGATAGGTCCTTTGGATCTATGTCATTCTTTTTCTTTACTAATTCTGTTTTTCTAATTATTCAAACACAATAAGGTGATAGCGATAGGATCCCAGTTTTCATATGCTGAATGTTTTTTTTCATAACAAATACAAAAAAACAGCTCTAATTGTTACAGTTGAATTTATCAGTTTTCCTTGATTTCTAACTCGGAAAAAAGTTATTTTAACTTAAAACAAGTGAAAAAATATGTAAAATTCCTAAATTATAAATGTATATTGACCTCATAAGAAACAACATTTTTATTGAACTTAATTGAAAAGAAATGTCCCTTCATGCAGCTCTCTTAATATATTTGAATCCCCTGCCCTGTTTTTTATTTAATACATTTCTGGGCCCCCATGAAAACACGCTGGCTCCCTCCTGGCCCCCTGGATCATTCACCACTGTTCCTCCCCTTCACTAGATGTGGATATACTTTAGTATATTCTGCTGTAAAGTTAGTCCTACTGTATATTTTGGTTTTTTACTCAAGGATTGCACCTCTGCCATTTCCCAGGATGCACTGCTTTGAGTGGTAACTAGGTGACTGCCAGAGAGTAACCCAGAGAAACTAATTGGACTGATCCAATCAGCTCTCTGATCAACCAGTCACCTGGAACGCTGGATGATCAGAGCATCGCTTTGGTCAGATACGCTGCACAGGTTTCACCAGCAACCTCCTCCTCACACCCTGCGCTCTCTTGTTGTCTGAGCAATCAAAGTAGTTCTAATCCGCACATGAGTGTAAAATCTGGGATAATTTATCCGACTCACGGGCATCTGTTAAGAACTATATCAAGGACACTTCCGGAACTTCCAGGAGACTTGGGATGTCTGTAATCTCATTTTGAGGATCTAAAACAAAACGATTAGATCCATGAGGATCTATCCAGAGATCCTCATGGATCAGGTCCAGATTGTTTGTCTCAAGCCAGTGGGGAGAGTGTGTCCAATGTGACCTTAGTGTTTCTGATTTCCTAGCCCTGTTCCTAGCCCAACAAGATGCGGTGAGCTTAATGTTGGCATCCTACCTCGTTCTCTGGGCATTGACTGAACTGTTAAACCAGGTTAGTGACTCACGTTCATGTCAGATTATCGTGGTCACGAACCTGTGTTTCCTTTCTACAGATGTCCCTGCAGTAGGCGGCCTAGATGCTGTCACTGCAGATCTACTGATCATTTTTCTAAAACTTGACGGTTGTGCAACTTTAATATATTATTGTCAACCCCAGTAGAGGTGGTAAATATTTTATTTAATGAGATATTATGTTTGAACATATGCCCCACTGGCTCTCTGTTAGAAAAACAAATGTGTGAATTTAGCTCATATCATGGTCAAACAGACTTTTTCACGTATATGGAATAAATTCACCACAACTTCCATTCAAAATATGATAATAAACTTCTATGTACATGGAGGAAAGGAACCCCAATCAATGAGATGATGCAATGATATAACAGTTTAACATGGATTTTATCTTTTGGAATCAAAGTCTATCCTGAAGAATTTGGAATGTGATCAAATTAGTTTTGAACTAATTAAGAGGGAAGGGAATGTTTTCAAACGAATTAACAAAGTAAATCTGGGATGAGAATAAAACATTATTTAGCCATATAATTTGTCAAATGATTTACTTAAACATAAATAATTTTTAGTTAATTGATTTTTCTTTTAGTGAGCTAGTAGTGAGCAGTCATGAGGATTCCACTGAATGATTTTTGGTCATAGTTTAATAATGAAAATGTAATGAGTATATGTTCTTAAGGCTCCCACCTCCACTCAATATCTGAACATTCTGAAAACTAAGCGAAAAATTATGCAAATGGTCGAATTTGCATAAAGTTGGTTTTGAAATGTCACCCGTCATGACTTAACCTTGAGCCTTGGCTTTCGAAGCCCTGGGCAGCTTCATGGAAAGAGAAAGATATCCTGTGGGTTGTGGGGTTGTGGGATGAGGCTCACCGCTGTCCTTTAGAGTGAGTTGGGGTGTGTGTGTCTTGGGGTGCTGAAGCATGAGGATTGGCCCTCAATGTCCCCGGAAAACATATTTTGATCAGGAAATAGCGATGCACTTCTCAGTT